>NW_028252041.1:0-245398 GCF_964263255.1 Lissotriton vulgaris | reverse complement strand
CCCAGCTTCCCCAGTTGGTAGCAGTGTAGGGTGGTTCCCTTCTAGAGCAAGGGAAGAACTTGATTAGGATAAGAGTTCCCAAGGCCCATAGACAGTAGGTGATGTTTGCCCAGTGGATTGTCAGCGGAAGAAAGCGTTCCATGGAGATCGGCGGAGAGTGACGGTGCGGCAAAAAGCAGCAATTCGTAGGAGAGTGAGTATGAATAGGGTTATATGTTGTTAGATTATGTTGTTTATATGTTGTGTTGTGGTATAATGTCTTGCGGAGTTGGAGTGCCTGTTGCATGAAAGGAGATCAGTCTGTGAGCGCGCGCAGCCCAGTAAAATCTTAGGCTCAAGGAGTAGCTTAAGTGGTTCGGGTGTATCGAACACCCATAATAATTGTCAACCATTGTTAAGGGGATCGTGAGGTACCATCGATCGCCCGCTGGACCGAGATAGGGGGAACGGATGTGTGAATGCGTGAGTAACTGACGCTGGTCGTGAGTTGCTGTGTGTTTGTAACCTATCAGTGAGATGATTGTCCGGTCGTTTCGTGAACAGACAGTTGCCAGTTCGGTGACAATTACGTGACTGTGGACGTACAGTCAGACTGTGGACGTACAGTCAGCAAAGTGATTGTTTGGTTGGAAGTGATCATTTCAGTGTATGATTGGGACGCGTGTGTGAGTGAGAGACGAACTGCTGCGAAATCGGAGGCAAGTGACGTTAGAGGTGCCGCGCTGGGATAGGACGGTTAGTGTGGAGCCACGCTGGGATTGGTGGTTTGTCATCAGGAAGTAAAAGAGCGCTACGGCGGGAGAAACACTGGTTTTCATCATTAAATGTTTTAAGGATTGCAAGATTTGTTCAGAAAAGAGAAAAAGTTAGAACCTCGGGAGGAGAAGAGTACCCGTCTCAAGAGGATCTATGTTGATACAACGCATGTTATTACAATGCATGCTTTTACAACGCATTTTTTACAACGCAAAAACTTTTACAACGCATGTATTTACAACGAATGTTTTTACAACGCAGGTACCTTTACAACGCATACCATTACAACGTAAGTATTGGTAAGTATATATTAATTTTATAATCGTAAATTAATTTGAAAAAAATATAATTTAATGTCATTTAATTTTAATTTATTTTTACCCTGTACCCCTGTACCCCCAAAACCCAAAACTGACCCTGAACCCCAAAAATACCCCTTTACCCAAAAACTAAAAACTGACCCTGAACCCCAAAAATACCCCTTTACCCAATAACTAAAAACTGACCCTGAACCCTAAAAATACCCCTTTACCCAAAAACTAAAAACTGACCCTGAACCCCAAAAATACCCCTTTACCCAAAAACTAAAAACTGACCCTGAACCCCAAAAATACCCCTTTACCCAAAAACTAAAAACTGACCCTGAACCCCAAAAATACCCCTTTACCCAAAAACTAAAAACTGACCCTGAACCCCAAAAATACCCCTTTACCCAAAAACTAAAAACTGACCCTGAACCCCAAAAATACCCCTTTACCCAAAAACTAAAAACTGACCCTGAACCCCAAAAATACCCCTTTACCCAAAAACTAAAAACTGACCCTGAACCCCAAAAATACCCCTTTACCCAAAAACCCAAAACTGACCCTGAACCCTAAAAATACCCCTTTACCCCAAACATATAACATATAAAAAATAATTATATACTTACCAATACTTACGTTGTAATGGTATGCGTTGTAAAGGTACCTGCGTTGTAAAAACATTCGTTGTAAATACATGCGTTGTAAAAGTTTTTGCGATGTAAAAGTTGCGTTGTAATGGTATGTCGTTGTAAAAGTTGCGTTGTAAGTGATGTTTCCCGTCTCAAGATACTCATTACATGGCTACAAATGTTGGGTTGCACACTATATTGTGGCTCAAGATTTGGTGCAAGATGACAGATGGAAATGTGGAGTTGACCTTTCCCAGATACGGAACTTTTAGATTGGAAGTGTTGTATCAGTTGAAATCGATTATGGCTACTTTGCGACCCCTGCCTAGACCGACACAGTTTGAGGCATTAAATGCATGGATCAGGGCGGCGCACAAAAGGAACAGGGACAGGCTACAGGAAAGAGTGAAGAGGTCAGTTAGGGCAGTCCATGACGCGAGGTGGGATGCATTGGAAAAGAGATGAAGGGTACAGATGATTTAAGGAGATAGATTGTACCCATTGTTGGTTAAAACAAGGGATGCACAGAAAAAGAATGCAGAGGAAGATGACAGTGAAACGGATGATAGCTTGATAGAAAGGCTGTTATCTGAAAGACCACCTTCATACAACCCAGAGTCAGGGGAGGAGAAGTGAGCCCGGTAGAGGAAGTTAGGGTACTGCAGGTCCCTCCTAGAACTGAAGTAGTGGGAAAGCTCTTGACAGAGAGGGACAGAATGTAGAAAGTGTCGGTTCTCAGAGGTTGCCGGATGCTCTTACAGTACCGGTTACCATTGGCCCCATAGTGTCAGTACATAATCCTGTGCAGACGCGAAGTGGAGGCAAAATGCAGATGGGCATGGAAGGGAGTACAAGCTATGGAAAGAATAGTGTAGTGGAAGGTTCGAGCCCAATGCCAAGGCCTGTGGAATCGAGTACCCCATTACCAGCGACAGCAGACTCGTTGAGAGGACCGATGGTAAGAGGCCAGAGACCAAAATCTCTTGGGGAACTGGGGCCAGATTTGAGAACATGGGAGACAGTTGAAGGGGCTCAGAGCGACAGGCCAAAGGAGGATTGGGATCAAGGGAGTGTTGAGAACAGGGTGGCTTTCAGAGGTGTATCTGAAGTTAACAGATGCAGAGATCAAGACAGTGCTTGTGGAGAGAGAAGTAGTGCATCTAGTCAAGGTACTCTGAGTGCAGCAATAAAGGCAAAGAGAATTGATGTGATGCGGCTAATAGCAGAAGTGGATGAAATTGTTGAAGGAAACTTGCCTTTAGAGAGGATTGAACTTTACGAACCAGATGAGTTGCTGTTTGTAGCGAAGGATGTGACTCGGAAAGCTAGGTCGACCCATGAGAAGCTGACTGAATTAGCGAATAAATATGATGTGCATTTGTCTAGGACAAAAATGCTGCAGGGTAATCACAGATTGCAGTATACTGATCAAGACTTGGAAGAGAAAAGGGTTATCGGACTAAAGACTCATATTCGAGAACTGATAGGGATACGAACCTGGAGCCGACTTGGCAAATGGGAAGAAAGGTGGTCAAAGAAAAAGAGTGTTAGAAGGAGTGTGGCAGAGATACCTCCTCCAGGAGGAGGAATGGCAGGAATTGGAGCATACTCTTTACGGGAGGTGACCAATGGGGGAGATGTACATGTGCCTTGGAGTCAGGGAGATTTGGCTGCCTTTACAAATGATTTTCCAAAGCTGAGAGAGAGCCCAATTGAATGGTACAAGCAGGTAGAGAGGTTTTTTAAGATCTTGAAGGTGCTGTGGATTGACTTGAACATCTTGTTTGATATTGTGGTTCCGGGAGATTTATGGGTAGCATGTAAGATTGCTATTGAATGGCCCACTGCGGAGCCAGAAAGGGATGCTGTCACAAATGGCCCATCACCTCTGGTGATGAAAAAATACGAACAAGTGATTACCTGGTTGAAGACTAAGGTACCACCACAGGATATTGACTGGGTGAAGATAGATCGGACGGTTCAGGAACCCAAGGAGACAGTGCATGAGTATTACGAACGACTGTTGCAAGTCTTTAGGCAGTACAGTGGTTTAGATGTGATGGATACTAAGGACATGGGACAGTTTGTTTCGAAGTTCGTTTTAGGGTTGAGACCTGAGATTTGCCTTATGATACAGCAACATTTGATCTGTTGGCAGAACAGGCCGCTGGATGAAATTTTGAGGTATGCCAGGTACTGTAGTGATGAAATCGACTCGAAGCAAAAAAAGCTTAAAGACAAGCTGATGCTGGTCCAGATGCAATCTGCTGACAAGGGAGGTCAGGTCCAATTGGGGGTGGTACTTTAGGGCGGAAACAGAATGGTCAGATAAAGGAAAATGGAGAGGACTCCAAGTCAAGGGTAGATGTGGCAGCTTTGAAAAAGACCTCCAAGTGCCACCAGTGTCATCCAGGACACTGGAGACGCGAGTGACTATATAATCCTGAGAATCAGGAGCAGCAGGAGGAAGTGGCTCAGGTGCAAGCACCTCGAGTGATGACGACAGCAGTACCAAAGACTATGTCGATAAAAGGGGGGCCCTCGGCTCCTCGAGTCCAGGTTCCTCAGCCACCAAAAATATCGGGGACTCAGACTTAACAGTAGATGCCTCTCTTTGAGGAGAGCGATGACCGTTACTTAGACCCGTTGGCATGACGGTGTCTGAGGGGGAGGAAGACTGCACTCTTGGGGCAGTATTGGAGATAGACCAGAGGGGACCATTTGTAGAAGCTGACATTGATGGTCATCCTACCACCTTTTTGGTTGATACTGGTGCTACCCGTTCTACTGTGAGATCTGCAGTAGTCCCAAATCTACACATCTCGGGACAGACAATCCAAGTTGTAGAAGTCACAAATAGGAAAATGACAAATCCTCTGACAGAACCGATTCCTGCGAAGATAGGAAAGTTCAGGGATAGACATCAATTTTTGGTGTGCGATTCAAGTCCTGTTTGTTTGCTAGGGAGGGATCTCCTGTGCAAGCTTAATTGTACCATCTATTGCACCCCTAAGGGAGTTGAACTACAGACTAATGATGATGACGCTACATTTAAGGTCGCAAATCAGCATGTGTGCATAGATATGTACCCTGCCCTGATAGTGGAGGAGCTTCCACTTGATTTGAGAGATTCAGTTTCACAGGAGGTGTGGGACTTTACCGGAGAAGACATAGGCTTGATTAAAGGAGTTGAGCCAGTTAAGATCCAGGTTAAGCAGAATGCCAATTTCCCACGAACGCCTCAGTATAATTTGACCCCAGAGACGATTGCAGGGATAATGCCTTTGATTGAGTCTATGATTAAACAGGGAATTCTGAAGGAGATATTTGGCAGTCCATGTATCTCGCCAATCATAGGATTGCAGAAACCGAGCGGGAAGTTTAGAGTTGTGCAGGATTTGTGCTGAGTGAACAACATAGTTGTTCCCTGTTGTCCAGTGGTATCGAATCCATCCGTAATCTTATTTCAGATCCCGTGCCAGGCTGAGTGGTTTACTGTGATTGACCTTTGCCAAGCTTTCTTCTCGATACCTTTGCATGAAGAGAGCCAGTTTTTGTTCACTTTCAAGCTGGAACGTCGTATCTTAACGTGGTGTCGTATCCCTCAGGGGTACACAGAGATTCCATCGAACTTTAATCAGATCTTGAAAAAGAATCTGGAGAGTCTAGTACTGCCGCAGAACTCTGTTCTCATCCAGTACATAGACGACCTCCTTGTGGCGTCAGAGACAGAAGATGCATGCAGGATTGATACCATTGCTTTATTGAATCATTTGGCAGAGAATGGACACAAGGTATCGCCAAATAAGTTGCAGTACTGCCTGAACGAAGTGCAGTATCTGGGTCACAGAATAGAGAAGGGCAAAAGGAAAGTGTCACCTGATAGGATTGAGGCAATAATGAATATGATGGTGCCTTCAACCCAGAGAGAGGTCAGGATGTTCCTAGGGATGGTTGGCTACTGTCACCAGTGGATTGCCAACTTCTCGTTAAAGGCAAAGCCTTTACAAAGACTGACGCACAAGGACATGAGTGAACCGGTACCATGGGACAACGACTGTATGAAGGCTTTCCTGGAGTTACGAGAGGAACTTTGTCATGCTCTGGCACCGGGAATGCCTGACTACAATAAGTCTTTTTCACTATTCTGCTGTGAACGAGAGGGTTGTGCATTGGCAGTCCTAGTCCAGGATCATGAAGGTGTCCGTAGACCAGTTGCCTATTTTTCAACTACTTTAGATCCAGTAGCTTCAGCGTTGCCCATATGTCTTAAATCCATTGCGGCAACGGGTGTCAGCATTGAAAGGTGTGAGAGCATTGCCTTGGGTCACCAATTAACGGTATACGTACCCCATTCTGTTGAGTTGTTAATGACCAGGACCAAGACACAGCACTTGACGAATAATAGGCTCTCACGCTACGAGCGGGTTATACTTGCAGCAGACAATGTGACCCATAAGAGGTGCTCTGTTTTGAATCCTGCTACCTTGATGCCCTTGCCAAACACGCTTGATGAAGATTGTGAGGATCATGATTGTCTCAATGTGACTGAACTTTGCACCAAACCGAGACCTGACATTGTAGATAAACCGTTGACTGACCCTGATGAAATTTTCTTTGTTGATGGTTCATGTATAAGAGACAGTGTTCGTCAGTTGAGAGCAGCATTTGCTGTGTGCACCATTACAGGAGCTGTTGAAGCTGCGTGCCTGGAAGGAGTATACTCCGCTCAGGTGACTGAGATCATTGCCCTAACTTGTGCTTGCTTGGCAGCAGACCAGATTCGGATTACCATTTACACTGACAACCAATATGGGGTTGGTGTGGTTCATGACTTCGGACAGTTATGGTCTCAGAGAGGTTACATGACCTCATCTGGATCCCCTATTAGGAACAAGGAATTTTTAAGGTTGCTCTTGGAAGCTTTAAAGTGCCCCAAAGAGATTGCTGTTGTGAAGTGCACGGCTCATGGAAAGAGGACAGATTTTGTGTCGCTGGGAAACAGATACGCAGATGAGGTTGCACGTTTCTGTGCCAAGCAAGGCTATTCCTTCACTGAACAAGATATAGAGGGATGTCAGGAGAGAACCGAGTTAAAAATGATGCTTGCCATGGCAGATACATGGGACAAGCTCAAATGCATGCAGGAACAAGTGTCAGACCACGAGAAAAAAGTGGGGATCAATTAAGGCCTTGTGAAAGGAGATGTGGATATTTGGGTCTCGACTGATGGGAGAGCAGTGTTGCCAGATGAGCTGTTGAGTCCAATGGCGAGGCAAATTCATGGTGCAGTTCATTTGGGAAGAGATGCGATGGTGCTAGTGTTCAGACAAACATGGTACAATCCGGAATTTTGTGCAGTGGCAGAAGCTGTGTGTCAAAGGTGTGTTATGTGCCAACAAAAGAATGTTGGAAAGAGAACTGCAGTTACCATGAGTCACATTGGGCGGTCTGGGGGGCCTTTCAACAGAATGCAATTAGACTTTATTGAGATGCCAAAATGCAATCATCTGAGGTACATCTTGGTGGTGGTGTGCGTATTCTCACGGTGGGTGGAGGCATACTCAACACGCACGTGCGACACACTTACAGTAGCCAAACTATTGTTGAGGGAACTTGTGCCTAGATTCAGGGTTCCAACCTCTTTGGAATCGGACAGAGGAACTCACTTCCATAGTGAGATCATGAAGATGCTTTGCACAGCACTGAACATTGATCAGAGGCTCCATTGTAGTTACCAACCAGAGGTTTCTGGGATAGTGGAGCAGATCAACGGAATTTTGAAAGATCGGATGGCGAAAGTATGTTCATCCACGTCTCTGAAGTTGCCAGACGCTCTGCCTTTAGTGCTAATGAGTATGCGCAGTACCCCAGACATGAAAACAGGTCTCTCGCCTCATGAAGTGCTGATGGGAAGGGCAATGAGGTTACCAGCAGTGCCATCGACAGCCTTGCTGAGTATCACAGATGATCTGATCCTAGATTATTGCAAGGGGCTTGCTGATGTCATCCATTCTGTGTACCATCAGGTGCAGGCTGCTGTGGTCCCGGCTTCAAGTGATCTCACCCCGACCTGAGTCCGGGGGCTGGGTACTGGTTCGGAAGCACGTGAGAAAGAGCTGCCTGGATGTGCGTTGGAAAGGACCGTACCAAGTCATCCTTGTCACGAACACTGCTGTGAAGTGTGGGGGGCTACCAAATTGGGTGCATGCTTCACACATATGAAACAAAAAGGCCTATTCAGCCTGCATTATTTGGATCTCAAACTCTGTAACTATTGGGGCCACACCTCATATTGGCTCACCAAGAAAAAATTAAATTTAACCAGTGGTGGGTTACAGGTCCGGACATGCCTTAAGATATGAAAATAGATGTGCACAGATTCATCCACATAAAGAAAATATGTGAGAAGGCAAGGAAAGTACCTCACGGACGTAACACCCGAGGGGGTTCCCGGTTTGTTAATCACCGGTATACCTACTTCTCATCATCGGTTACTTTCCTTGCTAGGAGGATAAAACAAGTGCAGAAAGAATATGCACAAGAAAGAATAGAGAAAGAGACAGACAAGGAGTGTACAAATACACTACCTAGTAGGACAGAAAAAAGTAATTAGAAAATAATAACAAGTACCTAAACCCAACAACCAACAAATATAAAAATGTGAGGTTTGGCTGGCTGAGTCGATTTTATTCTGGTGCTGCCAAACTTCACCATTAAAAAATGGTTGAATAAATACCATTCATTTTTATGACTGGACCGACATGTTTCGTTGCCTTGTCATTGGCAACTTCGTCAGGGCAAATAGTTGGGTCTCTATTCTCAATCCTCCAATTTTTCATATGAGGACCTTATGCTCGAATATGGTAATCGTACCATCGAGCATCAGAAGACGGCGTGTCAAAGATCACGAATCCGTCCTGGAAACTCCTAGGTGTGAGTAACCGCTGCCGAGTCCCTCCGGCGCTTCCGACGTCTCGCAATCGAGACGTCGGAAGCGAGACGTCGGAAGCGCCGGAGGGACTCGGCAGCGGTTACTCACACCTAGGAGTTTCCAGGACGGATTCGTGATCTTTGACACGCCGTCTTCTGATGCTCGATGGTACGATTACCATATTCGAGCATAAGGTCCTCATATGAAAAAATGGAGGATTGAGAATAGAGACCCAACTATTTGCCCTGACGAAGTTGCCAATGACAAGGCAACGAAACATGTCGATCCAGTCATAAAAATGAATGGTATTTATTCAATCATTTTTTAATGGTGAAGTTTGGCAGCACCAGAATAAAATCGACTCAGCCAGCCAAACCTCACATTTTTATATTTGTTGGTTGTTGGGTGTAGGTACTTGTTATTATTTTCTAAGCACTTTTTTCTGTCCTACTAGGTAGTGTATTTGTACACTCCTTGTCTGTCTCTTTCTCTATTCTTTCTTGTGCATATTCTTTCTGCACTTGTTTTATCCTCCTAGCAAGGAAAGTAACCGATGATGAGAAGTGGGTATACCGGTGATTAACAAACCGGGAACCCCCTCGGGTGTTACGTCCGTGAGGTACTTTCCTTGACTTCTCACATATTTTCTTTATGTGGGTGAATCTGTGCACATCTATTTTCATATCTTAAGACATGTCCGGACCTGTAACACACCACTGGTTAAATTGAATTTTTTCTTGGTGAGCCAATATGAGGTGTGGCCCCAATAGTTACAGAGTTTGAGATCCAAATCATGCAGGCTGAATAGGGCTTTTTGTTTCATATTTGTTGAGTGGGGGGCTGCCCTATACATCCTTTTTCCCCCTTACATCCCTCTTTGATTGATTGCATGCTTCACACACCTGACGAGTAAGCAAGCAAGAAGACAGCAGGAGAACCAGCGGAGCAGGGGAGCAGTGGCCAGAAAGACAGAGGTGACTGAACCTGAGGTTAGTTTCCAAAAGGGATCTTGCTCCTGTGTCTGAGGAGTCTGAATCAGACGGAGAGGAAGAGGGGCAGGCTCACGGAGGACTGAAAAGATCAAGGCGAAAGAGGGTGCCTTGCCGAAGGTACGCAACTCCTGAGTGGACCTACCCTGTGACTGATGCCAGGCATATTGAGATTGGGGAGGGTGAGGGCAGTGACAGTGATCAGTAACAGTCCTAACATCAAACTGGACGTGCTGTTGTTGGTGCCGGGACTTGAGATCAAAGGTGTACTGACCATCACTGTTCCAAATCCCCCAGTCTTGAGCGGAATTCATCATCTGATTCTGAGTAGATTGATCTTTTCTACATTTGATCCTGAAATACCATCTCAAGAGTCTATTGTTCTTTGTCTTGAACTTTTGGAATATATGTTAGAAGCAGTTGGAACAAGTTTGATTATGGACTCTAAAGACTTTTGCTGTAAATACTTTGTTGTAAATAATCTAGGTCCGAGTGGATGAAGAATAAATTAAGGGACTCCCCGTAGAGGACGGAGAAGGGTTAGGGTTGTCTATTGTTTGCTGTAAATAAGGAACTGAAATTAAAAAAGGGGACTTTTAGCCTCTGGGGTGTAGTTCGAGTGCTTCAACTGGAAGAAAGGAAGAAGAGACTTTTTGAACACTGTTGATGAACAACTATATTGAAAAGACAAGTCTTGAGACCATGGAGGCTGGAAACCCGAAGCTTAGAGCTAGGTGCATTGTAGGCACACTTGAAGGGGGTGTGATACTCTTCATTATTCTAGTAGTCATAGTTTCGTATTTGGCACCACATGAGCAGGCAGTGGAGGTTGAGGGAACACCTATACCTACTACTCCTAGCAAAGAAGAGGTCATGGTAGGAAACAACAGAGCTTTGCTGCTAGAGGAGAGGCGTAGATTACATGCAGATCTGTCTAGAGGTAATTTCAAGCTTAATGCGTATGCAAAGTTGTTGTATGAGTATATTGATGCAATGGATGTGAAAGATTGTTATGTGTGTGCACAATTTTTGGCTTCTGTAGATGAGGATATTAGATACCATCACCTTCCATTGACATATGGAATTTCATGTGGTTTGCTGCTTAGCATATTTTATGGTCGCAATCATTTTGAATATTTCATTTCAAATTATGATGAAGTGCTTCCTGAGGTGCAGGCCTATAAACATTTGAACAAGTATGATTATTATAAGTCAGAAGACAGGCTTGAAACGTATTTTATTCCGACCCAGGTGTTGGATACAGCTTATGCACATCGCCATAATCTGACATGTTTGTTGTCAGATACAGAGAAGAAATTCATTGATCAGGTAGAAGATAGATATTGAAAACAAAAGCAGTTGCGAGATTCGGGAAAGGGTAGAGTGGATTGGTCAGATGAAGAGAAGTTGCACAAGTCTAAAGGGAGTTTTGGTCCAATAGCTTTAGATGAAGTACAGAAGGGGAAATTGTGCATTCACCGACCACAGACATATTATGAAAAGGTCAATGTAGGTCACACCACGTGTGAGCATACATTTACCTTGGAGTTATGCAAAAGATTTCTTGCAAAGTGTGGTACAAGTGATTCCAACAGTGTATTTTGTCTGTGGGAGAAATGATTATGTGCGATTGCCTGAGAAATTGTATGGAACGTGTTATTTAGCGATCATTTTCCCTAAGATTTACCATACAGAAGATTTTGAACTTCTAGAAGGAGGACAACATGTGAGAGTGAAGCGAGGTGAAAGTGCAGGAGCCATAGTTGGAGATGTTTTTGGAGCAATGATACCAATGTTGGGAGTGATTCTGAATTATGTGAAGATCAGAAGATTGGCGACTGTTGTAGACAAATTATCTATGAGTACAGCTAAGTCCTTAGTGCTGGTTGAGGGTGGGATGTTATCGATAAGGACCACAGTTTTGCAAAACCGTCTTTCTTTAGACGTCCTTCTAGCCAAAACAGGGAGGAGTCTGTAAACTTTTAAAGGTTCAAGAATGTTGTACTCATATACCAGATAACAGCAAAGATCTGGAGAAATATATAAGCAACATTACTGCAATTCATTATGAGATTGAAGACTTGACTGGAGAAACAGTGTGGTAAAAGATTGGAAAGGGTTTTGGTAAGGTTGGAAGTTGGTTTGCGAATCTCAGGAAAGAGATTCTTGGCTACATCTTGAAGCCCATAATAATAGTGGTGTGTTGTGTGATTGGGTTGTGGGGATTGGTTAGAGCATACAAGTGGTACTAGTCAAGTAGATTGTAGAGGTCGATGAGAATGCAGGAGAGACGCATGGAGAGACTGCAGGACAGTCAATATCAAAGTTTGAAAAACATGGAGTTGCTCAAGAGAGGGAAAGTGGCAACAAGCTCTGTTTAAGTCAGTTCTTCCCTAAGGATGGTGTAGGATGTGATGACACAGGTCATCAAAGGGGGGGGACTGAGAGAGCGGCATGTTACTTTTAAAATTTGTAGGGGTGTATTATTGTCCAGAGTAGTCCGCACCCACATATTTAGAAGGTTTTTGTTGTAGTCTTACTCTACTTGATGCATTCTCCCTACAGTGTCTCTCTGCCTTGCTGCTCAGCCTGTGATGAGGTCATGCAGAATGTTGGAGTGTGTTCATATGTGGTGAGAGTCAGTTGGTCTGGATGGGCTGAGCAGCGAGGAGTGCTGCTCCTGGTGGGGCACTTATTGAACTTACCACCTTCCTGTAACTTAAGAATAAATATACTTGTGTATCTACAAGACCCTGACTGCGCATCTTTCATCATTACAATACTGGCGACGAGGTAAAAAGGACTACGTGTGGCTGAAGGATTAACCTACTTTTCCCTGGATTACCTTGGATTACCCTGCAACTAAGGACTTGAGTATTACTGCAACTAGAACTCTACTTTCAAAGAACAAGATTACATGAAACTGCACTCTGGTAAGCCCCCCAGTGTCCTTAAACAACAGGACAGCCTGTAGACCAGAGTGTTTGACGTTTGTTTAGCATTTCAGTATCTTTGAAAGAGGTTTCTGCCGTGTGCCAGTTGCTGAATGTGGAATTTGGACTATAGTGCCATTTCTGTGGTTATTTGGACGTCTGCGCATTTATCTGCTGTTGTAGTCTTACTCTACTTGATGCATTCTCCCTACAGTGTCTCTCTGCCTTGCTGCTCAGCCTGTGATGAGGTCATGCAGAATGTTGGAGTGTGTTCGTATGTGGTGAGAGTCAGTTGGTCTGGATGGGCTGAGCAGCGAGGAGTGCTGCTCCTGGTGGGGCACTTATTGAACTTACCACCTTCCTGTAACTTGAGAATAAATATACTTGTGTATCTACAAGACCCTGACTGCGCATCTTTCATCATTACAATAGTTTTATTAACGTAGTTAGAAATCTAACATTAGGTTGGGAATCAGTGCAATATTAGTGATGTGTTTATTAATCATAGATTAATGTAAGACCTTAATCGAAGTGTAATGTTGCATAACGTGGAAATGTAATCATATGTGAAGTGTCGCATTAACAATAATGTGCCTTAATGAATTAATACATGTGCTTATAACTGAGTGGATTAACATAGGTTTTAACGTGAAAGATATTGCTTGCTTTGATAATAGAATTAGTGTTTTACAGTGATGAAATGTAATGTTTGTCATGTTAGAAATGCATTTAAATGTGCAAGGGCCTGGGACATGCTGAAGCCAGTAGAGGCCTAACTGTATTTTTCTTTCGTTAGCCTTAGTCGGAAAAATAAATGATTTTCTCTCGCCTGGGAAAGGCTGTCCTCAGCTAATATTAAATTGTAACTTCGAATGTTTGCAAGGATGCTCCCATGTGTTTTAGCGTGCAGGTGTAAAGCCACAAGGCTCGTTAGGTAGAAGGGACTATTGCTTAGAAGTTAGGAAAGTAGGCGCGAGTGCAGAGGAGCTGCCAAAGAATTTGGGAGTGCAACATTCAGCGAAGACGGTGCCTGGGACCCAAGGACACACCAACGGACGCTTGATGGAAAGGTGCCATACTGGAAAAGTCTGAAGATCTGCACCTGCCAAAGGGGCGTACCTCTGGGCGTGTCAACCGTTTTGGGGATTTTTTATCAGGGACAGCACCCGAGGGTGGAGGGTCAGTCCGGAGCAGAGAGCAGGGAGCAGAGAGCAGACTAGGAGTTAGAAAGTAGGCTTGGGAAAGGCAAAATGTAGAGAATTTGTGGACTAAAGGCAGAGTGAGGTGTAAGAAGGAGCATCTTAGAACGAGCTCAGTAGCTGAGGCTATTTATTAGAAAGTGAGTGTACTTCTTAGGAAGTCTTCACAGCTGACATCTTTATGCCTGCTGGGTAAATTGTTAAGTAGTTATATCACCTTAGAGTTAGTGTAGGGACAGCCTAACCAAATTCTTTTCCTTTTTGTAAATGCAGTCTCGACTTTCTACATTGTCGTTAATGGTATGTCTAATGCTTCTCGAATTAACTTTGATTTTTATTCTGAGTCGCCTGAGACTCTTGCGTAGAATTACATTTGTATTAGTGCCAGTCTATTTCCTGAATCTTTTGCTGAGATGTTTGTATGTTCAATTATTTTTGGCTTTGTAAAACATCTTCAAAATTTCAGTTCGTCGTCAGTGGTCCTTTGAGTCTAATTTGGATTTGTATTGTAAAGTTGTTTTGAGCTATGATTATGAAAATCTTCCCTTTACGCTTCTAAGACAGGGAAAAAGGTTCAGTCGACCTGACCTGGGATTCTAGAGATTGGTAAGGAAAACTAGATGAGAATCCCAGCTTCCCCAATCCTAAATTCCTCCCTTTAACCTCCCGACAGAGTTGCTAGATGTACCTGCAGTCACTGAACACCATAAACTCCTTATGTCTATATGGGAACAGGCCAAACAAGAGCTACTTGAAGCCAAACAACAGATTAAGAAATACGCTGACACACATAGGCAGTCTGTACCTGTTTATGCAGTGGGAGACAGGGTAAGGCTATCCACAAAAAACCTTAAATTACCTGGACCACGTAAATTGCAACCCCGATACATGGGTCCTTTCTCAATTGTACAGATAGTTAATCCCGTAGCTATGAAATTAGATCTGCCATCAGACATGCGTACACATCCTGTTTTTCATACGTCTCTGCTCAAACCTTTTGTCTCTCCTTCATATCCTGAACCTCCGTCTCCTCCCATTACCATTGATGGGGAACTTGAGTACGAAGTCAAACGTATTGTTGATTCACGAACACACCAAGGAAAGCTACAATATCTTGTAGAATGGGTAGGATATGCTCCTGAAGATAGAATTTGGGAACCAGCAGAGAATATTCACGCCCCAGTATTAGTGAGTCGATTCCATGCATTACACCCTTCTAAACCTAGACCTGTGAATAGGCCTTTAGGGGGGAGAACTGTCAGCCGTCAGGCCTCTTGAACCCTTTCCCTGTCTAATTACATTCAAGAAACTACCAGTCCCAGAATGCATTGTGAGGGCTATCGCCTTGTATGCTTTCCCATGCTACACTAAGAAAGGTCAGCTGACCTGGTACAGCATACAGACTGTCAGCTCCCAGAATCAGATGCTTGGCTTTCCTTCCTGGTTAGGACCACGCCCCTTTTGCTGCTTGTCTCGAGTTTTGGATTCCCTCCTGTGGTGTGTTACAGAGGAGCTGCGTTTTGTACAATCCTGAAAAGTCTGTTAAGGATTTCCTCCTGTTTTCAATCCTGCCTTGACTTGGAAAAACTCCCTTTCCATCGCAGTTTACTTTTGCTCCTGAGCGCGAGTTCGCACTGTTTGCAGCCTATTTTTTTCTCCTTTGATCATCACTGTCTCGGACGCGAGGCGTTTCTTTTTTGTTTGTTGAAGCTTCAGGCGCGTTCTGCGCTATTATCCACATCTCCTTTTTAGGTTTTGCCTGGCCATGCGCTTTGCGCATGCGCCAAAAAACCTCTTGAGATGTGTGTGTGGGTCGGGATACGCCCCCTCCTCCGATTGGCTAGCTCCATAAATGGAGGCTAGCCATTGGGAAAGGGCTCCGTCCGTCAATCTCGGACCAGATTCGGGGGCGTTCCCGAGATTCTTTGGCTTTTGCCGACGTCACGCGACGTCAGCCAAAAGCCGCGAACGCCCCCGAATCTGTTCCGGCATTGAGCCGGCACCCGCCTTCCTGCTCACGTGAGGGCCTTGTTTATCGCGGCTGCATTGGGCACCGGGGCAGGCAGGAGCCTACTCTGCGCCCCGGTGCACTCACCCGGAAGAAGAGAGGCGGCGGATGGTGCAGGCGGGGCTCCGTTGTGAGGAGGAGAACCCCGCCGCCCAGGAGAAAGGAGCCGTCCGCCTGTCCAGCCCCGCATCCTGTTCAAATCCCTCGATCAATCACAGCCGCTCCAAAAAGAGGTACCGGTGCTTTACGGGCATGACTTCGGAACACACTCTCTGTATGACTGAAAGCAGCACTATGCAGCACGCATTCACTTTTTGCTGTAGGAAATGCTTTTCTATCGACTTTAAAACTTCTGTTCGCATTGGGAACCTGTTAACCCGCCCCCTTCCCCCGTTCCGCCGGCCCCTCCTCTCGCTGTCCGTGCCTTGTTGGCTAGGGTAATCGTGAACCCTGGCTTTCAGTCGCTCTCTTTAAAACCTCCCCGTGCTCGTTTTAGCTTCCAATCCTCTGCCTTTTAGCACAGTAGGGTTGGGTGCCATCATCCGTGATTCAGGCGCGAGGTGGTGGCTCGAGGGTTCACAAACATTTGTTGATTGCGGTCACAGTAAGTGAATACCGCAAGGCGCAGGGCCCTCGCTCTGGGTCATCAGAGCATTACCTCAGATACCTGCAGAGCCTGGGCGGTGCTGGGTGGGCTCACACATCTTGGAACACACTCTCTGTATGACTGAATGCAGCACTATGCAGCACGCATTCACTTTTTGCTGTAGGAAATGCTTTTCTATCTACTTTAAAACTTCTGTTCGCATTGGGAACCTAGAATGTGCAAGTGAAAGTGTTGGCTCTGTTCCAACCTTCGCCCTTGGTCTGATCGTTTTTTGCCGTACTGCAAACACCTCTGGAGTAGATCACGCTACCTTTTGGACGGCAATATGCACCTGAGTCATGCCCCAGAGTGATTGTGTTTGGTTGTCCGTATGGGATATCCCAAAATCCTGATACTAGTAGAAATAATGGAGCTGCCTCTTGTCGTGTGGACCAGAATGAACAGTGCGCATCCAGAATCCAAGTTGTTGCCATGGCCGGGAGTGTGCGGCACGTCCTTGTCAAATTCCTGCCTTGACCCCGAGGCTTGGCTGTCCTCGCGTACGCCCTTCTGTGGAGTGCGCGGACACAGTGCCATTGTTAGCGGCCTGGAGAGGGCCCTATGGGCGGCGCAGGGCTCTTGCTTCTGCTGCATTCCACTCAAGAGATCCTTATCACCTACTGAACGCAGCGCTTCAAAGACTCTCGCAGAATAGTTGGCGTTGTAGCTCCCACCTCCGCCACTCCTATCATGTTTAATATGTTAAGGTGCCCATGAATTCAAGATAGTGTTAAATGAGTAACATCTCGCATTTTCTAAGAGGAAGATACATCGTTGCAAGTTCCATAAAGCACTGCCTGGATTAACTCGGATACGAGTGATACGCTCATTCTCCTCGTGTGATGTAGGTCAATGTCCTCTCTCTTTTCGTCTTCCTGTCTTTGAGATCACTGAACTAAAAATTCACTTGCTGTTCTCCACAATCTAAGGGAAGGCAGGGCACTCCGTTCTTATATTAGTATCATGGGCTTCCCAGGAGTTAACTATACGAGCAGTTCTTTGTCCATCTTTGTGTATTTGCTGCTGTATGTGTATTCTGTTGCAGTGTCTCTATGTGCCTGTCCTTTTATTTGTATGACTGTCGGAATGTGTCTCTATGTGCCAGTTTGTGGATTGTGCCTGCTTGATTTTATATTTCTGTGTCCGTTTGTTGGCGTTTCTCTGTGCCTGTCTTTCCTTGACTTTGTGCCTTTCCCAGTGTGTGTCTGCCTCTTCGTGTTTTTGTGTGCCTGTCCGATCGCGTGTCTCTGTGCCGTTTTCTGTCGGTACCTGACATGAAGTATTTCCCTGAGCCCAAGGTTGTGCTTGGCGATGTGCTGGTTGGCCTGTTGTCCGTTTACCAGGATACTTATTTTGCCTATCTTATAATGTGCGCAAGAATTTATGTATATATTGTGTGCGGCAATTTTGGGTCTATCGTGTGAACGAGTTGTGGTGTACTCGGGTCTACTGATCTTGTTTGTCGCTTCTTGTCTGGCTACATGTGTCATTTAATTTCTTCATATACTCTTGCGAGCATGTTGGGCTGCATTGTTCCTTATGCTGTGTGCACAAACCATGCTTCCAGGTGTTTGTGAGGTTGTCTTTCTTTCTGAGTGTAACTAACTCTGTTGTGGACTGTGGTATGCATGCGAGTCTGTCTCTGTATTAGGTGAAGCTTGTTGTTTTAGATTTTGATTCCTGATTGCGACACAAGTACACGGATCTCAGCGGGCTGAGTTCTGAGAGTTCCCAGTTGATAACTAGTGATTGTGGAACAGTGAAACCAGCTATTACCAGCGAGTTTGGGTGAACTGTTTGGTAAGTAGCGCTCAGGACTTGAGGGATACCCGGGGAAAATGAAATAATGATTACCCCTTTAGGGAACCTGGGTTTGCCATCCTGGCTTTGACGAATGTGCGGTTCTGATTCGAGGCACATGTTTGTTTTTATCTGTCCCTCTTACAGAATTTGTCCCCATGTGACTCTCCTTCATGAGTTTGACAACTCACCGTTGTCTTTGAGTCATGCCCTAAACACAGGAAGCTGATACAGTGAGTGCAGATAGTGTTTTCTCTGTGAGAAGAGGTGCCGAGCCTCTGAATACTGTTTTTGAGAACCGAAGGGCTAGTTGGGGTTATGTGCCTTAGCTCCTGACATCTTCCTTAACCTGGTTCACGTTGTTGTATGTGATCCCCTGTCACATAATTCGTTGCTCCACTGTCACATAATTCTTTGCTCCCCTGTGATGCTGTGTGTGTGTGTGATGCTGTGTGTGTGTGTGTGATGCGGTGTGTGTGTGTGTGTGTGTGTGATGCGGTGTGTGTGTGTGTGTGTGATGCGGTGTGTGTGTGTGATGCGGTGTGTGTGTGTGTGTGATGCTGTGTGTGTGTGATGCTGTGTGTGTGTGATGCTGTGTGTGTGTGATGCTGTGTGTGTGTGTGATGCTGTGTGTGTGTGTGTGTGATGCTGTGTGTGTGTGTGATGCTGTGTGTGTGTGTGTGATGCTGTGTGTGTTTGTGTGTAGGGCTGTGTGTGTGTAGGGCTGTGTGTGTGTGAGGGTGGGCTCTGTGTGTGGCTCTGTGTGCGTGTGGCTGTGTGTGTGTGTGGGTGCAAATGCAATAGGTCTCGCATTTGCAAAAGATTAAGCTATTGGCATTGTAAATGACCATGCCATTTATGTATCTGTTTTCAAAACTAACACATAAATAAACAATTTGTCATTTAAAGTGCCAATAGCTCTAACTTTGTCAAAGGCAAAACCGTTGCATTGTACTTGGTATCGAATCCAACAGCGGCCATGATGCTATGGAAAGAAAGGACAAAGCATATTGACCCACTGTTGACACTATGGAAAGAATGGAGGAAGTATCAAAGAAAGACAGGTGGAGCATAAGAACCGAGCTAGGGGATGCTCATCCATGAAAAAGGAGACTGCTGTTCTTTCCATGCCCTCAGAAAGTTCTCTTTAGGCCACAGCACCCTAGATTTGAAATGGCTTGCTACCTACCATTTTCAGAACAAAGAAAGGGGTGTGGCAGATATTTTGATGAGGAGAAAAGATAATGGGCCAGAAGGTGTGTGTGTGTGGGGGCTCTGTGTGGGTGTGTGTGGGGGGCTTTGTGTGGCTGTGTGTGTGGGGGGCTCTGTGTGTGTGTGTGTGTGTGGGGGGGCTCTGTGTGTGTTGGGGGGGCTCTCTGTGGGTGTTGGTGTGTCATTTGCGAGAGATAAAGCTAGTGGCATTGTAAATGACAATGCCATTTATTTATGTTAAAAAAAACATAAATAAAAATAATGTCAAGAGCAATGCCAATCGCTCTAACTTTAACAAAGGCAAAACCATTGCATTGTAAATGCTTGTTGTTGTGCTTTCGAGCACTGTGATTCTCCAGAGAATCTCCGACGTATTTTAAGGTGTTGTGACCGCTTTTATTTCTAGATCCAGCCACTGCTCTATCACTTACAAACAACAGCGCGCTTAAGTCTCTGTTTATATTTAACCTTTTATTTTTTTGGGGGATTTCTTATTTCTTTCTACTTTCTGCTTCACATAAAGACTGAATACTCGGCAGCTTATTCGGATGAGGACTTTACATTAATTATCGCTGGAACCAAGTTTATGTGTCTGATTTATTTGGACTTTTACTTTGGGTGCAACTAAGACACATTGCCTACTTTTCGATTCCCTTTACTCTGAGAGACCTATTCAAGTTTATACTGGCAAAATGCATGTAAGTATGGGTTAGCATACAGTGTGAATTCCTGACATTTAAATGTTTTATATTGCATGAGTATTCATCCCTCTATAACCTTTCCTTCTTCTGCTTCCTTGTACATTTGCAGGATAACCCGACCTTCAGTTATTCCTTCTAGTCTCTTCACTCCCTGGGGGATATCAGTATACCTTCATTGTGCTTACTGGGTTGAGGTAGCTATACCCTACATGAGTGAAGAGGCGTTCTCTTCGCTCCCTTGGATCTTGGTTCAGCTGGTCTTGGGATTGGAAGACCCGACAAGGCCCCCGGTTCTGATGGGCTCACTCCTGCCTTTTACAAGCAATATGCACCCTTGGTCAGCTCTTATTTTCCCTGCCAACACTGCGCCTGCTCTTTCTCCATATTTATAATTCTCCATGGAGTATGAAGCCCATTGAGCCTTAACCTTCTGGTCTAGGAGCCCCCGATATTCCTGGCGAAGAAGATCTATTTCAGATGAAATTCGGGGAGCATCTTCCACATTTAGGCTCATTCTCAGTGTTTCTAAAGAGAAGATCTTATCCTCTATTATTTTAAACTTAGCAGCCTCTTTCCTGTTACAGGAGCTTATTGCGCTAAGAAATTGACCACGGACAAACGCCTTATAAGCGTCCCATACAAATTCAAGGGATGCCGAGCCTAAATTGTCAGTGAAAAAACTGACAGAGGAGGTATCTATCATAGAGATAACTTCCTGATCGTATAAGGCCCCTCGCTTAAGAGTGCACCTAGGGTTTACTTTCGGCCTGTCTCCTCCAAAATTAAATGTAACCCGAATAGGTGCATGATCGGATAACACACTAGGTAAAATGGCCATGTCCTTCATTGACTCCAAGCCTTCTCGATCCAATAAAATGTAATCCAATCTCGAAGCATGGCCATGTTTTTTACTAAAATAAGTATGACCTGGGATCGGGCCATTTTTCACTCTCCAAGCATCTATTAATCCTAGGTCTAGGATCATATTCTTCATTGCATGTTGTGTCTTTGGAGCCACTACCACCTGACGGTGGTTGGAACGATCCTGCCTAGGGTCAAAAAGAACATTGAAGTATCCGCCTATAAGTGACATTGAACGGACTCCTGACAGGTTGTCCTGGACCTTATGTATATATACCGGATCGTCTATATTGGGGCCATAGAAGGAAACCGCAGTCATATCCCTCCCCCTGATATTAATCAGAGCTTGGACCCATCTGCCTGAGTGGTCAGTTAAGAATGATTTTATTGAGCCGCCAGAGCCACCCTTAACTAATATCGCTACACCTTTATTAGTGACGGATTGATCTGAATGGCAAAAAGCATCAATCCATCTAACTCTCCCAAAGGCCTCTTTAGCTTCTACTGATGTCAGATGGGTTTCCTGGAGCAAGATCACTTTAGCTTCTGACTGCTCTAGATATTTAAATATCAATCTTCTACGTCGGACACATCTGAGCCCATTAACATTCCAAGATAAAAAACCTATATCACCCTGCGCCATATTTTGTAATCTCCTACCCCCCGCTTACTCCAGCAACTGACTGAGCGATACAATAATAGGATGTTGCTTGGTGTGAGAATTTCTTGTACAGTTCGTAGAGATAAGTACTCATTTTTTTTCTTTTTTCCCCCGCTGCATCCCCCCCGTGACCCAACAGCCCCTCCCATCCCACCCTGGGGAACCCTCCTTTTCTTCTTGAGCAAACATGCTCTACGACGGACCTCCCCCCCCCCCACCTACACGGTGTTAAAAAGTAACCAATAAAAAAGAGAAAAGAAACCAGCAGAAAAAAGAAAAAGAGCATTACTACATAGAGCATCTAACTTAATCAATGGATGTACTAACCTGGTCTAATTACTACCATTAGACTTCATAATAGACCCATCAGGGAAAATCAGTGTTTTCGCTCACCCTGACCCTGACCCAGCTGCCCCGGATGACATCAACCCCTGCAAACCTTCTCCACTCTCCCCTTTACTCCCAGCTTTGATTTTTTCTATCAGGCAATCTGCCTCCTCCACCTGGCGAAAATTATACATATGGTTATTCCACTTGACCCTCAAGGAAGCAGGGAATTTCAATTGCGCGCGAGCCCCCAGAGAATTAAAAGTTGCCAGTCTCTTGCCCATCTCCCATTGCTTCGATGCCGTTATGTGAGAGATATCTGATCAAATAGTGAAAGTGAAGGGGGTAGAAAAAGAGGCAGATTTGATCTGGCCAGCTTTCAGTCCCAGTGATAAAATCCTCTCCTTAATAGAATAGGTGAGAAAGTTGGCCAAGATCTTTCTAGGTCTTTCTTTACTAGGATTCCGCCGGAAAGGGTCACAATGCACTCTTTGAATATCCACCAATAATTCCTGGGCCGTATCGGGGAAGTCCTTCAACACTGTAGTCTTAAGCAAGGTCGCAATAAATGCTTTGATGTCGTTGCCCTCAAGATCTTCCGGGATATTTAGAAATTTTATGTTGTTTCTCCTTGAGAGGTTTTCCAGCCTCTCTATATCTTCTCTCATTTCCCGATTCTGCTTGACCAGATTGTCAATGTTAATTGCCGACGTTCCTAGCGCTTCCTGAATCTTGGGCAGTTCTGCTTCCGGGGCATCCGTTCTTAATGATACATCCTCGACCTTACGGGCCAGCATCTCACACGAGGCCTGAATAGCTTGTTGATTAGCTTCCGAGGTGGCGAAGCGCCTTCCAAGATCTTCTCTCAAACCCATAAGGATATCTGCTAGAGTTGCAGGGCTCCCTGGGGCTGCTGTAATCGCAGAGGCTACTGTAGATATAGAAGTAGGCTGAATGTCCAATACAGGTGGAGAGACATCCACAATACCCACCTCATCTAGTCCAGCTTGCTCGTTTTGGATTTCCAACGCTGAAAAACTATTTGAGAGTTCCACCTCTGGATGTACTAGATCGAGCAAATTGACCGTAGGAGACATTGTTGATATTAAAGAAGGGGGGCCAGAAGGACCCGATTGTGTAGGTGGAGAGGTGGACGTAAGCTTATCACTCTCCGACATCTCGGCCTGAGTGGCTTCCTTCGGAGTTTCCATTACCGGAGATGGCATAATTCTTGCTGAATCTCTAGTCTTACTCGATGTACTAGTGGAGAGAACCTTGTAGAACGATTTTAGAGAAGGCGTAACTTTAGAGGAAGCAGGAGTCCTTCCCTTCACCTTTTTCCTGCCCTTCCCTTTTCCTAGTGGAGTTTCTGAATCACCAATGTCGTGGTTACCTCTATACCCTTTCACCTTAGCCCCTTTCTTCTGGGCTAAAGCCTTAACGTGAGTTACTGGGAGAGGGGCGGGTGTGATAGTATGAACTTGGGGCAAATTGGCCACCGGACTGCGGAGGGTGTATCTACTAACCACAGAAAGAGGATCAGGAGCCACTAGTGGAGGTTTACCCAAATTGACTGAGGGAGGACTGACCTGTAGATTAACTATGCCGGGACTACCTGTCTCCATACAAAAGTCTTTGACAATACTACACTTAGGAGATATATACAACGGTCCACCAGAGAAACTCAGGGGTGCATAAGTTGTTCTACTGTCGACTCCTTTCAACTCTAGATCTTTAAGCAGTATTGTCACGACCGACTGCCCCCCGTAGCTCCTTATTTCAGGAATCTCGCTCCCACTCCTCTCGCTTTGTGCAGATACCGGTGAGATATAGCCCCTCCACTGTGTTATGCTCTGAGCCCGTCTTCCGGCATTAACCCTCCAGAATCTTATAGCACCAAACTCACGAAACCAAGCTAGTTCGTGGGGTGCAGAGACTCCTCTGTTAACCATCTGGGAATCTTCCTACTGCCTCCCCAGTAATACCTTGAAAATTAAACGGCCTGTCTTTGGCCTATCAGCCAATTTTCAGCACAAAGAACTCTTGCATAGATTCATACAGAGAAAAAAAAAAGGTTTCAAGGTTCAGGAAAAGGAAAAGGTCCAGAAACGTAGTCCCAAGAAAACTGCTGAGCGGTAATCAAAAAGGCGCTCTAAAAAGCACTTATAAACACTAAGCACCTCTCGCCTACCCCCACGCCTTCTCCCGATACAAAGTTGGATTTAAATAAGGTATGTAGCCACTTAGCTTTTAAACAAACAAAGGCTACGGCCACTGGAGCCGATACCGCTCACCACTCATGCCGTACTGCTCCGAGTTAAGGGGGGGCGCATCACCGTGCCTGCTTCTTCGCTGGGTAAATGGCAGCGCCGGCTGGTAGACGACCCTTGCCCAATTTCCGCCGCAGTCCGGGGGCTCAGAATATCAAAGTCCCGGGGCCACTGAGTGAAAACGCTCCATTCTCCGTTCACTTGTTGCTGCTGCTACTGCTGCTGCTGATTCTCTCCTCGCGCCTGCGTGGCGCACCGCATAGGAGGAGGTGGAGCTCCATCACGGCCGTTAACCTCCGGCCGTCATGCTCCCCTCCGCTACTCGTGGCCTCTGTCTGTTAGCCACTAGCTCCCACAGCTCTCTCTGAACAACATCAATAGGTTGATTATAGATGAACAGGGCACAATATCATGTCTGCAGATAAAGATGGAAAAATTATTTTTTTCTCACTTCTTGGAGCTATATAAAGAAGAGCCTTCCAGTAGCTCAGTAAACGCCATGCGCTGGTTGGAAGATAAGGAATTACCAAAGCTATCGGAGGATGGTCGTACCCTGCTGGATAGTCAATTTACAGAAGATGAGATTAAATACAAATCAATAAAATACAAAAAAATAAAGCAGCCGGGCCTGATGCTTTACCGGGCGAGGTCTATAAAATATTCATAGATCTTTTAGCACCTAGATTGTGTGAAGTATTTTACTTTATTTGTAGCCCGCATGTAAAATCCCACCTTCTTGGAAAGAGTCCACTATTGTCTCGTTATTAAAACCTGGTAAAGACCCTCTCAGGGCGGAGTCTTATAGGCCAATCTCCCTGCTAAACGCCGATTTTAAGATCTTTACTGGAGTGTTGGCCGGGAGATTGGCCAGGCTGGCCCCGTCCCTGATTAATCCAGACCAAAAAGGTTTTATTCCGGGGAGGCACATCCATGAGCTGACCCTCCAACTCATAGGCTGTATTGATCTGGCGGTGACACGGCCGGAGCCACTGGCGGTGGCTGCATATGACGCCGCCAAGGCGTTCGACCGCGTCAATTGGGGATTTTTGTGGGATGTGCTTAAAACTATGAGGTTTGGGGGGACCTTCATTAATACCCTGAGGAGCTGCTATGAGGGAGCCAGGGCAGCAATACTGTTGAATGGTCTGTTGTCTCCTCGATTAAGTGTGGGGAGAGGGACTAGACAGGGGTGCCCTATCTCGTCCCTTTTGTTCAATCTATACATTGAGCCCTTGGCACAGGCTCTTAGATTGGATAATAGAGTCACCCCCTTTAGAATAAATGATTATTCCTCCCAATTTGCTCTTTATGCGGATGACTTAATGATTTACACCAGTAATCCGGCGGAGGTCTTCCCCAGAGTAGAGGAGATCATGCTGGACCATGGATAGCATTCTGGTTATTTAATAAATAACACTAAAACTGAAATAATGTGCTGGGGAGTCGAGAACTGGGACGGCCCACAAAGTAACCAGTTTAGATATCTAGGAGTCCTAATTACCTCCGACCTTAATAATATTGCAAAGGTCAACCTGACGAAGGTTATGAAGGATATTAGTTTGCTGTTTTTGAAATGGCAGAGTATCCCCTTGACGATTTATGGCCGGGTTAACTTGGTTAAAATGGTTATTTTGCCCAAACTAACATATATATTCAATGCTATACCCTTAACTTTCCAAAATAAACTTCTGGGGAATATTCAGGGGAAGATAGGTAGCTGCATTTGGGCAAACAAGAACGCCCGGTTCTCATGGAAAAAATTAAAAAGGGTGGAATGGCGCTTCCGGATGTTCTTTGGTATTCTTTTTCTTTCCAATTAAAAAACATCCATACCCTTTTAACCACCCCAGACAAATCTCATTGGGGCCGAACATTAAAGGTGATGCAAGATCTAGAAGGGGGGGGGGGCGGGTTTTTTGTATAAATTCGGGTCCCCAAGATTCTTCAAAAAAGATTGTCTAAAGGTCTTAAGATCAGCCTTGACGTTGTGGTGCAGACTGAAGCGATGTTGGGGTATAAAATATTATTCAGATCTGGCCCCCATCTGGGACTCCCCTGGCACGCCATTATGCCTAAAGGACAGTCTTTCTCAGGCTGTCAGGAGTGCAGGTGTAGCTACCTGGTCAGACCTTGTCACGGCGGATGGTGTTCTTCCGTGGGAAGTTCTGCGGGCTAAGATAGGGGATTCTTTTTCCCATTGTAAATACATCCAACTCCGCTCCTGGTGTCTTACAGAGAAAGACAATATAGGGGGAAATTGGGAAATTGAGGTAGCACTCCAGTCTGTGGGTGTTAGGAAGAAAGAGGTAGCCCTCTGGTATAGAGAATTGCTGAATTCGGAAGAGACCACAGCCACGCCTTTAAACCAGGATTGGAGTTCATCGGTCTTTGAGGCCTTTGCTGCTGAGCTTTATGAAAGATCTCTTAAATTCTTATATAGGTATGTTAAGTCGGCCTCATTGAAAAAGAACCACTATTTTGTATTAAATAGGCTGTATTTTACGCCCAAAAAAATAGCAAAGTTTGTCTGTCCCCCCTCTTTGTGTCCAAGGTGTGATTCAGCAGAAGCGGACGATATTCACATGTTCTATGATTGGTCCCTTTTGGACAAAAGTGGGAAAGACACTGGATAGTGTTTTAAAAGTAAATATTGGTTTGAATGGGGTGAGGGTAATATTTGGGTTGGATTCGGAAACTACTAATGAGCTCAGTGAGGAACAGATTGCCTTATTTTTCACTCTAATTATTATTGCTCGCAGAGAAATTTGTATGCTGTGGAAGGAATCAGGCCCCCCCACTGCATGATAAATGGCTACAGTCTGTTCTAAAAACTGCATGGCTAGAGTTGGGGGCTATATATAATAGAAATACCATAGTTTGGCTCCCACTTTGGGAATGGGCACTCGAGCTGAGGCTGGTATCCGATTCCGAGATTGTCCAATGATTACACCGGGCCCCGGGATAAAGGGGTAGCCAGGTCGGTTTCGGGTGCAGCAAGGACCCCGACCCTGGGCGCACAAGAGAGAATAAAGAGTTGTTGGTGTCTTTCTTTTGCAAGTGCCAACGGTGAGATGAGGACAATTAAAAAAATGCAATATGCACCCTTTCCCACATTTGTCCGAAATGTATAATGACTCTCTTGAACAGGGTAGACTTCCCCCTTCTCTCTGTGAGGTTCTACTTACCCTTCTCTTGAAACCGGACAAGTCTCGGAGTGCTGCGATTCGTATTGTCCATTATCACTGATAAATATTGAAAAAAAAATCTACGCTAAACTCCTGGCCACCCGTCTTCTTCCGCTCATGCCGCTGATTGCTCTCCCTGATCAGTCAGGTTTCATCCCAGGGCGTGCCACCTCGCACAACCTGTGCACTATCTTCTCTCCTCTCCATCGGATCAACACCACTCTCCCGATAGTGGCCGCCTTATTAGATGCCACAAAAGCCTTTGATATGCTAGAATGGCCCTTCCTCTTTTATCTTCTCCCTCGATTAGGATTCAGTCCAGATCTTGTGCGCAAAATACAAAGGCTGTATACCCTTCCCATGGCGCGCATCAGGATAAATGGGCAGGTCACTGATCCCATCACTATCTCGCGGAGCACCATGCAGGGCTACCCCCTCTCTCCTATGCTCTTTGCCATTGCTATGGAAACCCTGGTACTACGCCTTTCCAGCCTCATGTGGTGGTCAAGGTGAACTTAGCCTCCCCACGGCCGCTGCAGACTGCTCTATTTTTACCACACATAGTATTGCACAGCGAGATTGACACGGTTGAGTGCTTGCGCTGGGCTTGGGATGGGTTACGTAAACATACTGGCGCCGGAGTGCTCTACGCACCATCCATGCCACTTACAAACCATCCGCAATTTCCCCCATTGCAGACTGCGTGTATGTCCTGCTGCGCTGTCGATCTTGGCCTTCACACTATGGCGGACATTTACCCCGATAACAACTTCCTTGCTCTACATGACAATGCTGCACCGCTCAATAAGCTACGCTATTACCAGATCAGAGCAACCTGCAGAAGCAACAACCCCGCTTTTCTATTCGCTTCCCAGCCCAGCGCCGTGCTTGAGCTTATTTCTTCTTCAAACTCTCCACGGAAATTGGTCACTAGACTCTATGCTCTCACACTTGCTGCTTCCCCCACCAACACGGACTGTGCCCACAGCGCATGGGGTGCAGACTTAAAGTTTGACCTCTCCCCTGAAAACTGGCAGCACTGCTGCAACCAAATAAGATGTCTCTCCCCAAACTATCGCCTGCGGCTTATCCATTTTAAGTATATACATAGACTTTATCGCACCTCGACATCACTACACAAGATGGGCCTGCTGGACAGTGAAAGATGTGCAAGGTGTTCGGCGCCTGCCGCGGAGTTCGTGCACCTGGCTTGGTTGTGTCCCGGAGTCTTCTCGTTCTGGCTGGAGGTGTGCGCCGCCATTAGCGAAATTACATCTGAGCGCATTGCCCCATATCCCTTGGTGTGCCTCCTGGGCTACATTAAACACGTACCAGACGCTAACTGCAAACTGACTACAATGCTCCTGATACTTGCTAAGGGGCGGGTGGCTATCCACTGGGGCCATAAACCAGCAGCCAGGGTTAAATGCTGGCTGGATAATGCATCCCATTGTAGACGCTCTTGGGCGAATTCTGGGATTTGGTGCATGCGGCTAGCAGACCTCCAGACATATGGGGCCCTCTCGTTGCCTATGTTCACCGACTTGCCGCTCCTGCAGACCTCACCATTGACACTTTCACCCCTGACGCTCAGGTGACCGACGTTGACCCAACTAACACAACTCTTCCCTCAGACACAACCTCACGTGTCTCCTCCTATGAGTAAGAATCACCGAACCTACACAAATGTGCCGAGCTATGTTTGCTTTTAACTATCAACTGCAATGTGCTGCTGATTATAATTGCAAGTGCAACCTCCAACAAGCTAACTGCTGAAGTTATTACCTGAGGCACGCCTTGATTTCTTTTTTCAATAAAAAAAGAAAAGCTGGTGCAAATGTTTGGTAGTGGATTCTGGAAATGGTCTAACACCCACACTTTGCCCTTCTGAGGGTACAGCGCTTCGGGGGCCCATTTCTCAAGAACAGCTCATCAAAGTAATTTTGCGGTGAACAAGTAGTAACTGGTAACAGGGATTTAGAGTTAGAGTTAGAGCTTTGTTGTGCTGTTAAATGCAGTATCTTCTTCAACATAAGGTCTAGAAAGATAGTTCAGGTGTTTTTTGATGCTCTGCAGCCTTCACAGCCAAATGGACCTTAAAGCATAGGCTATAAAAGAGTACATCCTTGAGTTCTTCTCAGTCTGGGAAAGGGGTGATACAGGCCTCTATGTAGCAGTCGAGCAGCTGGGATTTGCTTCTTCCACAATGCGTCAGTTTTTCTTATACTCCATCTCAGCCCACTAATATTCTCTCTCCTCCATATCCCTATTCAATCCTACATGTTTATTAGTTAGTCTTTCTGAGACTCTGTCTGGAACTCCTTCAACCAGAAGTGACTTTATTGTAAGAGCAGCTGAGCCAGAGGGGTGCATTCATGGTGGACATAAGAGTCTGAATTATGTAGAATGAGTGGCTGTGCAAGTAGGCTGGGTAGAGAGGCCATGTGCTGGGCTGAACATAACTAGCATGTGCCTAATTGCTGGGACCTGCCTGACAAACCTGTCTGGCTCAAATTTCATGTTGGAGCCCAATCTACTTAATTACATACTTAAGGTCTGCCAAGGTCTTTAAACTCAGAGCCGACTGTGGCTTCAATCGGTTTATGGAAACATCTAATAGTTGCTTGGGTCTGGTCACAGAGGTCTCTGAGTATCACAGATTATTAATGGGTGCCAGGTTTTTATATATTCGGTTACTTTGACCTCTTTGTAGCACATTTTGACCACTAGAGATCAGTTGTGGGTATTTATGATCTCCATCTGCTAGAAAGAAACAAGCAATCTCTTTTCCAGTTGAAGACCCCAAAGTGTAAGCTTAATTTTCCAATAGAGCCTCAGCACTATGAAAAGATGGTCATGAGGCACACATACCATATTAATAAGTGTGATCAAGGATAATATCCTCTTCCACTACATTTGATCCTCAGCACAGGGCCACCATATGTGGAACAAGTACCTGGAATTGCCACATTAACACTGACCGGATTTTGTGGCACCCAGGAATACCATACCCTGTCTAGGTTGCGTCATAAACTGCCTGTATAAGAATCTGTTTGTATTGAATATTGATGAAGTTTCCGTTCAGTTAGAGATTTATGACAATGTAATAATTTGCCTATCTGCTCCTGTTTGTTGTTGCTTCTGCACATGAAGGGGAGTTGATCCATTCCCAGGTAATCCAGAGTTTGCATATGCAAAATATTGTCCTTTTGTCAAATAATATGTGGCAATATAGAATAAAAGGTTGTTTGAGACAAGATTTTGCGTTCTTGAAAGAAGAATGAAGCAACAGAGAACAAAAAGCCATTTGAGACCTTGAACATGTCAGGCTTACCCAATTTTGTGACACCCAATACTGTAATTGGAAAAAGTGAATTAGCTCTCTGCCTGTAATTCTAAAGGCCTGCTGCCCTCAATAAAGGTGAATGAGATACAATCTTGTATTGTTGTCTCAAGATCACCCACCTCCCTGCTATTCAACCACAGAATCTCATCTTCTTCAATGTTGCTGTGAAATTTGTATTGCTTAAAACTGGGGTAGGTGTGGATGGCATTTACACTAATCTGTGTTTTCTAATAACAGCATCCCAATATGTCAGTGTTACTGCGCTACAGTGTAGCATGGTGCTGTAGGAGGACCTGCATTTCTTATTCAATCATTCTGGCTTTTTTTTTTAGCAGAAGCAATAATGTAATTAGTTCAAGTCCTACCCCTTGCTTGTCATTGGTTATCCAGTCTATTTGCGGCAGTCATTTACTTAAGCGAGCCTGGTATTGCTAGACCCCGGAGTGCTGATGATTGACAACCACTCTGCGCTATACCCAGTCTCTTATTTGCTCACTTACACTTGAAGATTTGCATCCCTGTTTACATAATAGCTGCAGATGAGAATGTGAGTGGCTTATATTATACAGTTAGTAGCTTACTGTGGAGAAAACTAATTGTGATTACATTTATTGGCTCATCTATGAAGTTTTTAGTCTACCCTACAGTCCACATCCATGTACAGTGTGTCTAAGAGGCTAGCTTTAATGTATTTGTACATTGAGATGTATTTTCTGGGCACGTTGGATACTAGGATCTTGGTTTTTTGTTTGTTTTGCACATGCAAATTTGCAGGTGTGATACATTCCCCTTTCATTTTCGGCCGCTGTGAAGTTTTCATGGTGAGTAAGGCTGCAATTCCAATATTTGCGTCATCGCCAACAAGAGCAGACTGAAGCTCCACTCTTGTCCTAGCTAGTTTGAACTTGGCGAATTGTTATTCGAACCATATATTCACATTCTCATTCTGGGACAAGAGGGTTTTTTTTCTGTGTAAAAGTTCATAAAAGCCTTTCACATTAATTTTTTGTGAATAGGGTACGGTTATCACTTTGATACACTTCTTGTTTTGTTTTATGCACATTTACAGTGCTGGGATGCCGCCTGCTTTATTTCTTTTGTTATAGTATAATTGTTAATGCTCTGCTTCCCTTTTCTCATGACTAATAACTAGCCCTTAAACTGATAAGTACTCTCTCCCCTTACAATATGATTTTTCTCTTTTCACTTGGAGGAAATGATTACATTGTCAACTATGTTAGTTGTAAAGCAGGTTTCTCCTTAGCGACTGTCCAGTATTACTGTGACCTCAGAGAATTTAAACCCAATCAACACGCTTATATATTGTCCTCCTACAAACCTTTTTCAATTTCTTTGCCCTGTTTCCTGTGTTACCTTCTCAAGTGACTCTTTGGGATCTTTGGGTCTCCCACAGTCCCACCTTTGTTACCCCTCTCATGCTGGCTTTTGTGATGTGAACTGGCTTCTTCTTCATCACCTTAGACTGCTTCATCCTTAGTCATCTGTATACATAATCTATACATGTACTTCAATTAGATACAAAATCCCTCTCATTAAATCTCTTCCTTCCTCAGGTGACAAGTTATTTTTCTTATTTTGAAGCATTTGGCTAGAGACACTTCTTAATTTTCTAGAAAAGTCTTAATCCTTCACCTCTGAATTGCAAATTGTGTCTTTGTCTAAAGCAATACTATATCTCTTTTTATCTTGTAGACTTGAATCTTGAGGAAGTTGGTGTCTGCCTTCCCTTTTTTTAGAATCCTTTGTGTTCTTATGGACTTTTATGTAGTCACCATAGAATCTTTAGGATGTTGTGATTCAGTTACCTAGTAATTTACACCCTGTTCTGTTTGGAATTCCCTTGCATCTTTGTGACACTCTAGTGTTCCTAATAGTTTCCTTTATTTGTATTTACCAGCTGATGTGTTCTCGTTTGGGTCATGTAATGACGGCTTATAATGGCAAATTGGTTTAAGCTTCTTTATTCCTGGGCAGCCAACAGTAATAATACAGCAAATTTAGCCCGCACCTCCGTGTCCTGCTTCCTCACCTCCCAAAGTCCTTCAGTCTCACACAGACCTTCCAAACACATGATGCTCCACTTGAGAATACACAATAGGAATCCCATAACCACAAAACTGCACACAGCCCTCACACCCTTTTTTTAATAAAAAACTGAAATGTAGAGAAGAGAGTAAAAAAAATAATGGGAGAAACAAATAAAAGCAATAACACAGTGAGGACAAATTAAAACATTACATGTTTAAAGGACACCACTTAATAATGTTACATTATACTTGCACATTATAATCATTAAATCTGACAGGTGTTTTACAAACTCTATCAAACTTGCTTACCTGTGTGAGAAAAACGAGTTTAGGTGGTTTCATTGGGTCCAGCATCTGACCCAGATTTGTCATTTATATTTAAAAAAAAGCGTAACATATCACAGTGGAAGAATCTTCAAATCCATTTTGACACTCATTACCTGGGTTCCTAAACCCACTAACATTCCTACTTCCACTTTCTGTTTGGTTAGACATAGCCTTGTCATTCATTCCAGTATCAGTCAAACGAGTAGGAATGACATCATCGTCAACGAACCACCAAAAACATTTCTTAAGATCCACATTAGTGTTATCTCCTACTATTCATATTCTTGGCAACACTACTCATATGATGCACACTTCCATCATCCAGTACCACAGCATTCTTAAAGACTTTCCCAATTTTGTTTTTGGTTTACTGAAAGAGCATTCACCTTTGCTTACTTTTCTGACATGTTTATTGGGTACCAACACCTAACTTGGCCTCCGTACCTCCATGACGTGCATCATACTAATTCTTATATTTAATAAGATCAACTTCAAGACTGATTAACATCCTCTAAGTTCCATTTAACTTTATAGCTTAGTACAATCCAACCTGGATTACTTTTGGAATGTGAAATACGCCCCCTCATATAACCACAAAGGGACTCAATTTCGAAGAATTGAACATAGTAGTCATGTATGCCCATAAAATATTTTCCAGTTCAAAACTTAAGTCCTTCCCAGTAACTTTAGGCAGTTGTGACCTAGCTTTCATACTGCGATTCATTCTCTCCACTGCACCATTAGCACTAGGGCAGTAAAACAAGGGAAACGTATGCCTAAATCCAGAACAACGAAGAAACTCCAACATCTTGTGTGACTTGAACTGAATGCCTGTGTCGATCAATAAAGTTACTGACAACCCCTCCTTAGAAAACATATCACACAAAAATCTAGTCATTGTCTTTTGTGTCAATTCTATCAATAACTCTTACTTCCACCCACTTGGAGAAGAAGTCTACCAAAACAACTATACATTTATAAGATTCATCATTCTACAAAATGGGTCCCATAAGATCCAAAGCATCGGTATCCCATGGTAAACTTTGGCATTTAATAGGACATAACGGCGGATTTAAGGTTTTCTGAGACTTATCAGATCTTTCGCAATCAATACAATCTCTGACAAAAGTTTGATTTTAATATCTATACCAGGCCACCAGTATATTTCTTTTAGTCTTTTTTTGTTTAACAATACCTGAATAACCTTCATGAGAAAGTAAAATGTGTTTCTTTCTTAAGCCTGTGGATATGATAACTCTAGAGCTTCTCTTAAGGAACGGAGAACAATAACCAATTTCCAACTTCACAGAACCCTTTAAGAAAATTGTGCTGCTTTTATTCCGAAGTCCACCCATTACACAAATACTCTTTTACTTTCCTCAAAACTACATCAGCCTCATAAGCCACAGTCCACTCCTGTTCTGAGATTGCCTTCCTACAATCATGAGGATTCAAAACACAAGCAACACTAAAATCCTTCCATTCATTATCACCTACTTCAACTAAAGGAACTGACTTCTTGCTAAAAGAATTAGCAGTCACGTTCTTGGCTGCAGGTACATTTTGTACATATATATATGTAGTCTTGCAACATCTGCGACAATCTGGCTATTTTAGGTGATGCAGACAACAATCCATCAGTAATCAATATCTTAGTGAGAACTTTGTGATCATTACAATCTTTATCCCCGCATCTATTTACAAAAATATTTCATAGATCAAAAACATGCATAAGTTTCCTTCAAATAATGTAATACTGCTCTTCACATAGGGTTTAGGATCTAGAAGCAAATACTACAATTGTTTCTTTACCCTTGCCATCCCTTTGTGTTAACACAGCACCAAGCCCTTTCCTGCTAGCATCCATGGTGCTAAATGTAAATTAGGTGCATTGCTTATAAAATGTAAATGTGTATACTTGTAAAGCGCACTGTGACTCCATCTCGGAGTGTCCTGGCGCTGTATACCGCTGGAGAACCCTTCCTGGCTTTCCTTGTGAGATGGTCCCTCCTGGGAACCCCCAAGGGGAAGCCAGGCATCCCCGGTGCTGAAGGGGCCGTTGTGGAGATTAAGCAAGCTATTGCCCAGAGTTGCAGAGTGGAACCCATGGTTAGAGTAGGCACCGAGGCGAGAATTATCGAGCCCGTGGACATTGACCTAAGACCCTGCCGTGTCGGGAATTGAACCCTGGTCCCAGGCCAACCTCTGCTTCCGGGTCTGCCGCTTCTAACCAGTGAGCCACACTTCTCCTGCTTCCTATAGCTTCCTTGTTATCTTGACACCATTTTCAGTGTTCCTTAGACCATTCAAATTTTGATTTGTTCTTTAGCAGACATCTTAGATGAAAAGTCTTACTTGAAAAATGCTGCACAAACTTGGCATAGTATTTGGCCATACCAAATAATGATCTAACGTCATCTTTGATTTGTGATGCAGGAGCATTTCTGATGGCCTCAACAAGTTTAGCTTTAGAACTGATGGCTTCCTCATTAATTACATGACCTAAATAGGAAACTTGATGCTCAGCAAATTTACACTTCAAATGTCAGCTGTAAGAACCTTACAGTTTAATCTACTCATTACCATGAGCAGTCTAGAGTTGTGTTCTTTCTTATTCCTTCCCATGACCAGAATATCATCCTGGAAACAAACTACTCCTGACATATCCCAAATAACTCACTCATAAGCATCTATAAAACCACAGCCTCTGAAGCAAGTCCAAAAGGCATAGGGCAAAATGGATAACAACCAAAAGTAGTGACAAAAGTTATGGATTATTTGTGTGAATGTCTGGTGAGAGAAAGCATTTCATCAATCCTTGGCAATGGGAATTGGTCAAATATAATATTATTATTTAAATTTCATATGTCAACACATATGCAAATTTCACCATTTGCACGTCTTGCAACTACCAGTGATGCAATCCACTCTTATGACTCAATGCATTCTTCAATCTTTGCATCAAGTAACTTATCGAGTTCTGATTTTATCTCACCTCTCGCAATCAATGGAATATTTCTAGCTTTATATACCTTAGGCATAGCATTAGATTTCAGAACAATCGTATATGTAAATCCCTTGAGTTTCCCAACAATGTTTGTAAAAACAGACGGAAATTGGTGGGGGTGTGGCTGAAGAAGGTGGTTTAAGACTGGGAATACTAAACACAAATGTCATATACCCAGTAACAGATGACTTAACTGTGGATCCAATAGATGACTTAGAAAGGCTGACTAGTCCCATGGAAAGCCCAATGTCAGCCCAAGTATTCCCATTTGTTAATGCTCGGGACGGGACAAATGTCGACATTGGTTCACTTTTATCTTGGAATGTCGCCGGGTTGGCTAGCAAGTTGGATTCCCAATCCTGGGTGAATTTTATAAGTGGTTTTGACATTTGTTGTTTTCAAGAAACCTGGGCTTGTGATCCCCTTTTCTGCCTAGGTTACCTGAATTATTGTATACCAGCTTCAAAAGGGGGAAGAGGGCGGCCCAAGGGAGGCCTAACTGTTTGGGTTAGACAGGATCTGCACATTCAAATAAAAATGCTGGGTGTGGGAAATATTGATCTGCAAGCACTCAGAATCTCCGTTGCTAAGGGCCAACCAATAGATTTATACAATGTTTACGTGAGAGGTGACAAAGTAACTAATCTATCCACTATTGAGCTGTTGTCTGATGCCATGGAGGCCAATTCCCAGGAAAATGTAAAGATAATTGTCGGGGACCTAAACAGGACTTTTGAACCTTTGGACTGTACAAATGACCTCATGGAGAGTGAAGAGGACAATCTCTGGGGAGTACCATCTCTAAGCTTAAAACCTGTGAAACGATGGACAAAAGAGATTCTATTATTAAACGGAATTTGTATGGAACATGGTTTAAGAGCACTGAATGGGAGGACACCTGGGGATAAGGAGGGCTGCTACACTTTTGACAATGGTATCAATAGGAGTCGAATTGATTATATATTGTGTAGTCTCCAGCTGTGGAATGGGGTCGTTGATATGGCTGTTAGGCCCCGGGTTGAAAGTGACCACAACCCCCTATGTGTGGCCCATAGGTGGTGGAATACTGGTTCAGGAAACCCTATTGAGACACACGATGAAACCCCTCTAATAAGTAACGATGAGCGAAGGTTAAAATGGCCCAAGGTACTAGCAAACGAGGCCACTATGATATACATTAATAATGAGGTTGATCGTGCAATTTCCGCGATCGAAGCAGCAGTTCCTGTGGTTCCAGGGGACAGTGGCATCACTGAAATCCACAATAAGTTATTCTCCCTTTTAAGACCATGTTTTTTTATCAAAAAAAGGAAAGGGAAGAAAGCTAAGGAAGTGGGCAGGTGGTTTGATAACCACTGTAGAACAGCACGACTAGACCTGGGACATGCCATAAGGAATAGGGACCGTGCTGCAGTGATAAAGAACAGGAAACTGTACAAACTAGCCATTTATCGTGCCAAAAAGAAATGGGACGAAGACCATTGGGCCGAATTAAAAGAAGCCTCTGATAACAAAGACTCAATGTTATTCTGGAAAATTATCAAGTGGGGTAGTGGAGTGGGCCCAGCAAAACCTGACAATAATGTACCAGTGGAAGCTTGGGTCGATTACTTCGGACCACAGTATGCGGAAAGTAACAAACCCGTGGCAGCCGATAATATAATACCGGTTTATGCAACCGATGATCTATTCTCCCTTAGAGAAGCGGAAATTGCCATCTGTTCCGCGAAATGTGGGAGGGCGCCAGGTCCAGATGGTATTCCCCCTGATATTTTCAAACATGATGTGACTAGATGGGCGAGATACACCCTCCTTGTAGCAAATGCCCTAGCAAAGGGGGCAGTGGTCCCAGACATTTGGAAGGGTGCAACCATTATCCCCATCCACAAGAAGGGTGATCGCTCATTGCCTGCTAATTACAGGCCTATAAGTTTAATAGCCACTATACAGAAAGTTGTTGGGAGAATGGTAACAAACCAGCTAATGGACTGGGTAGAAGACAATAACGCCCTCTCCCCATACCAAGCGGGATTTAGGCGAGCAACTAGTACCATTGATCAGGTCTTCCGCTTCACCATATTGCGGTGGAAGACCGTTGTACTGGGAAGGGGCTGCCTGTATGTCGCGTTTGTCGACCTGCGGGCGGCGTTCGACCTAGTCCCCCGGTACAAGCTGTGGTCGGTTCTCCAAAAGCTGGGGATTCCTGCAGATCTGCTAACATTAATCATGCGACTGCACGAATCCAACTTCGCTAGAGTCCAGTGGGGTGGAAGTAGGGAGACAACATCGGATTTCCCTGTGGAAAGGGGTGTTCGACAAGGCTGTTCCATGGCCCCTCTACTTTTCTCGTTATTTATTAACGGGATAGTCGAGAGAATGTTGAAGGCTAGTGTAGATGCCCCATCGTTAGCGGACACCAGGGTTCCGATCCTGATGTTCGCCGACGACACTCTTATTCTGTCTAAGACCCCCATGGGGCTGCAACGTGCATTAAGCATTTTCGATGCTTTTTGCATGGAGCACGGGCTAGAGGTAAATGTTGGAAAAACTAAACTAATGGCCTTCTCTACAGGACGTAGGAGTTATCCCAAGATAACCTTAAATAACAGTAGGCTAGATATAGTTAATGAATTTACGTACTTGGGAGTACAGATCGCAGAGGGCATTGGCTGGACGCATCATGTGGATAAAGTAGTCTTAAAGCACCAGCAGCTTTCAGGTGCTCTAAGGGGGGAACACCGTAAATCAAAAACAAAACCTATAAAACCCGCAATGACAGTGTATGATGCGAAGGTTTTGGGTGCCACTCTATATGGTGCGGAGCTATGGGCTTGGGATAGTCTGGTGGCTCTTCAGACTTCCGAGAACAAGTTTATGCGAGGGATTACAGGACTCCCACAGAGCACCCCCCTAATCCCACTGTTCCTGGAGTTAGGTAGACGTACGATTGTCGACAGAGCTCGATTGCGCCCAGTTCTTTACTGGAGACGCCTCTGGACGACTCCAGAAATAAGACAATACGCAGAGGGCTTTCTGTGGATAATCAAGGAAGATATCTTCCATAAGATAAAATGGTTAAAACATCTGAAGACCATGTTAGTAAATCTAGGGTTTTCGAATCTCTGGAACAACCCTGAGGGAGAAATCTTCCCTAGTAAAGAAGCCCTCAAAGAGCAATATTGGGATTGGGTGGGTGGTAAGATGCTGAATGATACCAGGGCAGACTCTATGTCTGGTCGTTTCCTGGAGACAAAAATTTTTCCTGTCCTAGAAAATTACTGGGATAATATCATGGTACCTATGGACAGGAACCTTGTCTTTCAGTTAAGGTCAGGATCTATTCCCCTTAAGAAATTGACATCTGGCTGGTATAGACCCACCAACAACTTATGTCCTGCTTGTGAAAATGCCGAGGAGAGCATAGGCCATTTTCTCTTCGCATGTCAAGCCTACGTAAATCCGAGGAGAAAATGGCTCTCGCCGGTATGTAAAAACCTGGGTACACGAGACAGTGTAGTGGCCTTAAGAATCCTACGCACAACAAACCAGGATTCGATAGTTATAGGGGTAGCCAAATACATGGGTTGGGCTTGGGCGATTAGACGACGGTCCTTGGGGGGTGGCAGGTAACCAGGTATTCTTTTTAACAAAGCTTTATGTAATATTATTGGTATAAAAAGTTCTTATGAGTAAATGTAGTATGAGCTGTATTCTATGTTTAATGAATTTTTATTCTGTACTATGTATTTTTGTGTAACTTTTTTGATTTTATGTGCTTTTATGAGAATTGTCTCGAATAAAGCTTATACAAACTAAAAAAAAAACCTAAAAAACAGACGGAAATTCCAAGCTCAACTGTTTTTTTGTATTCTCTTCCTCATACACAGCGAGTACCTGCTCTGGACTGTTAGAGTCAAGAATGATATTAAATGAGCGTTGATTCTTCCACCTAAAAACAGAAGGACCCTCTTGAGCAACATATAATTTGGATACAGCTTTTCTGCTCTTAAACTTGAATAGTAACCTTCTGTAACCCACCATATCAATGGAATCATCAGCACAGTTTTCAGAGTTAATATTAGGTGGGTTAAGATGAACACAAACCTTTCCCTCAATTCTTTGTCCCATATACCTTTTGCAATAATAGAATGAGAGGAACCAGAGTCTGCTTCACCCTGTAAAGACTTTCCACCAAATGTTACCCAACACAATGGTTTAATGGATCCTTTACCAGTGATGTTAAGTACTATATTATTTCATCTCACATTCTCCAGAATTTCCTCATTTGAAGAATGTGATTTTTTTTTTCATTGACACATTTAACCACGTTTTATTCATTGTTTTCTTACAGACTCTGGCATAATGTCCCACAATACCACATACTAAGCTCTTAAGGTTTTTTGCAGGACAAGCAGCATCAGGTTTTTTATCTTGTGGAACATGCATACTTATCTTGTTTTTGTCCAGCCCACTTTTTTGTCTGAAATTATATTCACTGAATTTTCTTAAACTTTGTCATCTTGAAGCGATAAAGCTTTGGCATTTCTATCAGAAAGTTCAGCTTTTAACACTATAGCAATAACTTCCTTCAGATCAGAATTGGCATAAATCCACAGTTTCTACTGGATACTATGCATGTTAGTGTGCATTATAGCCTAGTCTCATATCAGCTCCACATGTAAGAGCCCAAACTTGCAAGGTCTTGCCAGGATTGAAGGGCTCCAACATATTCTTCAAACTATCTTTTTTAAGTTGTTTGTGCTGGAAAAACTCGAATCTGGACACAGCGATTCATATACTAGGTGAAAAGTGTTAGTCCAATTTTTTTAAAGGTTGTGCAAAAACATCAACCACTAGGTATATATTTGTGCAGTATATTATAGGCTTTTAAACCGGAATGATGAGTTTTAAGAACATATTCTTCCAGCACCCCATTTTGTATCATCATTGATAATATCCATAGTCAGAGATAGTTCTGTCTAGATGGTTCTCTAAATTTTCGTGTCTCTTAAAAGAATATTGCTTACTTAATTTCAATTTCATGTATTTTAATTCAGAGTTCATTTGGCTAATGAAGGCTCCAGGTCTGCAACTAGATTTCTGATTTCCGCTAAGACGTAGTTGCTAAATATTTTCTAATATGAATGTAGATGTGCTACATTTCTGGGAGGACAATTTTTTGATCTCTCCAAGGAGTATTGTCAGGTCTTATTGGTTAATCTTTTCAAGATTGACTCTTCATTTGAGTTATTGATGGGTTAATACCTTCTGAATTCACTGTTGCTTAAGCATGGGCACTTGCTTCACTTTTTCAGAAGATTATTGGAGATGGCAGATTTGCCATCTCCAATAATCACATGCAGATTACATGCAGATTTGGGAAAAGAATGTTTGCAAATTGTGCCTTTCATATGTAATGTAATTTAGATTTGCTACCTTCAGGGAAGTTATCCAAGATAAGCTGTGTTTTATGGATGTTTTGCACTCCTGCATGCAAAGTACCATGCGCCTTTGGCAGTGTCTTGCAATATTTTAAAACAGAACCCTTTTGACTGCTAACATACTCTGTAGAACTTTGACATAGGTCTCAGACCACAACGCCCAGAAAGCTTGTTTTAGAATGTTGAGTTTGCAGTTACACGCAGCAGAATTAAGACATGTGATACAAAGCTCTATGTGTGGCATAGTTATTAGTGGGTACCCCAGCTGGGAGAACACTATAGATGACAATGAGATAGGAGATAAGTAACTTGAAGAATGACCGCACTGTCCCAGAGAGTTTGCATTGAACCAAGTAAACTGCTTGTGCGTGCCACCTATGTCACTGTTGAAGATTGGAGTTGGCGCTTCATGTACAAGGAGTCAAAGCGCAACTCCAGCCACTGTAAAGCACATGAAGAAGACAATGGAAGCATTGAAAAACATTTACACTTTGATGGTCAAGAACCTGATGTTTAAGCCATACATAAAGGTATTGCGCTGCCACGCAAGATAAAGTTGTACAATATACGGAGTATTATTGCTAAAATCGGATTCTACCTGGTTTACGAAGTACAGCCGCTGATAATCATAACCTACAAAATAATGCTGTGAGTAGAAACGCTACAAGGTGGAGATCCACCAGGTGTTACAAAACGAAAATTGACATTTAGACAAAATAAACAATGACTTACTGAATGCCCTGAAGGGAGTCCTCATACTACCGCACTCAGTTAAGATGGCTCAAGGAGAAGTGTTCATGGTTGAGCTTACGGGGCCATCGGTACCTGAAGTTGCTCACAAATTGACTGAGTGGGGCTTAGAACTACTTCACAGGTCTTCGAAGAATAAATATCTGAGAACAAATTTTGGAATAGTGACATTTTTCATGGGCTGCAAAGAAAGTCACATTTCCAGCTCTCATTAAAGATGAGTCACCAAAGACCTAAGCCATATCGTTTATTAGAAACGTCTGCATTTTGGTACAACATGCTCACACTTGCCGCCGGACCCCCGGGTTGTCGGCTAAATGGCTGTGTAATCCTGATAATGTTGCTAATGACTAAATCGCTATCGCGGCCAGCCCTGGAGGTTGTAGGCCCTACATTGTGCTATTTTGAAAATGTACAATAAAGGTCTTTAAAAAAAAAAAGATGAGTCAGAGGCCAGGTCGTCTCAAGGTCTCACAGACGTACTGCAAACACCAAGTCATAAGAAATCACCAGCGTTATCAGTAAGTTCCACACTGGTCTACAACACTGCTGTGTGCCTGAAACCACCTCCACCTTTGAATACTGCCAAAAAGTACAATATTGGCGATAGATGGTTTGCGTGGATACAGACATTTGATGATTTCATTGCTGCACTTGAAGAAAAGATCATCAAGTATCTCAAAAATCTTGCAGGAGATGGTGTGAAAGAAGTAATAAAGAAAATGCTGAGAACTGAAGAAGAAATGACATATTGTCTGATTAAAGAAACAATGAGTCTAAAGTTAAATTCACTACCAAACGTTGATTATGAAAGATATATTTTCAGTAAAAAATGCCAAAGAGTTGGTGAAACTATTGATGAATTTGTGGAGAGGCTTGATACGCTCATCAAACACTGTAAGTTCAATGAATTTAATGATGACGAAGCCATGTGACTTCGAATTATTGATGACTGCTTGTCAGATTAATTCAGATGATGAATGCGGAAGAAACTCTTAATCTGGAGAGAGTGTTGATGTGTGCCAGAGCAGAGGAGCATGCTGGAAGACAAGCATTGACATGGAGGCTAGAGGTGCTCAATGTGAACAGTCATGAGTATAAAAAGTAAGCAAAAGAATGAAGGTGACAAAGTGCTGTCTACAAGTAAAAAGAAGTTATGTTTTAGACGGGAACTTTTGTTCCACATAAAAGTATATGGCCAACCAATTGGACAGATATGTAAATGCTGTGGAAAAGTGAACCGTTTTGTGACAGATTGTAAAGCGTAGGAAAAAGCAAGTGCGTCATGGCATGAAGACAAAATGTCCACCAGAACATTCCAGAGGCAACGTTTCATGCAAGCCAACAAGGCCAAGTTGCCACATCAATTGGGGCAAATTGATACTGAAGGAAGTCAATTGTCATCTAAAACCATCGTAAAACATTTAGTCCACCTCAGTACCCAGTGAAAATGAGGAAGACGGTTGGGCCATGTCAATTTTTACCTCAGACAAGAGAGCCCATGTCGGACTGGTAGCATGCAAGGAAAAATGTCAGTCAAAGAAAAGTTGACAAGTCAAAGCATCAAAGTCATACACACTTTGTCCGAAAATAACATTAAAAATGAAATGACTGCTCAATACCTTTCATCATCGACAGTGGCTCATTGATAAATATAATTTCTGAAGAGATGTATCATAAATTGTCTCCATTATCTCGACTTACGCCATTGAACACCAAAGTGTACACTTCGCTGCATCGACACCAATAAAAAGTCAAGATTCATTTGTAGCGACATTGAAACGCAAGAAAACAAAGATGCAAGCACCCATCCATGTGCTCCAAGGTACATAAGCAAGTGCCTGTCTGCTCAGTTTTCAGTACTGCTGATGATATGGGACTGATTTCTGTGAATTACAACCTGAATGCTCACCATGAAATGGTAAGTAAATTTCCTTTATTGTTTCAAGGTTTGGGAAAGTTAAAGACTATAAAAATAAAGTTACACATTAATGATGATGTCCGTGCTGTTGCTCGGAGACATAGACAAATTGTTTTTCATTTACAAGAAGCTGTTGAAAAAGAACTTGAATCATTACTTAAACATAACAATATTGAGCGTTCAACTGGTCCAATGCCATGGGTTTCTCTTATAGTGGTATTGCCAAAAAAGACAACGAAGGAGCTGTGAGCATATGCATTGCCATGTGCCAAGCATACAAGGCAATTGAACAAAAACTACATCCAGATCCACATGTTGCTGACCTGATGATGCAAATAAATAGTACAAAAGTTTTCTCTCGGCTTGATTTGAAAAAAAGGTTAATATCAGTTGGTACTCGGAGAAGATTGCAGATATATTACAATCCTATAATGTAGGTCTGTTTCGATATAAAAAACTCTGTTTTGTTCTGTTACAGGCTGAAGAACTTTTCCAAGACGTCATTTGACGTGCCATACAGCCAGTTGTGAATTCATTGCGCTATACCCAAAACAAGAATAGAGGGACTGAGACTTCTGTAAGGTACAACACACAGGCCCCTACAGATATGAGAGTACAGAGTACTGTTCCTATGTGGATAACCAGATGCTAAGTTTAGGGGAGTGCTCCTTTTAGGAGCAAGGGCCCTTAGACACCCCAAGAGGTGTCATGCTTCATCATCGGGCAGCTCCTTGTTGGGCCGGCGCTGCAATGCCCTACGGGCCCCTCGAGGGGTTTCTTTACCGGAGATTTTCTCTTTGTAGCAGATGTATGTTACATGGGTGAAAAATGAAGTGTGAATAGAATGGGTGAAAGTGAAGTGTGCTAAAATTGACTAACGGGATCCGAACAGGAAACAATGTTTTAATACTAGGGTCCCTTTGACAAGGATAAAAACTTGATTTGACTGTAGAATAGATATAATGGTCTATGTAGCTGCAATAAATGTGAGTTGTTAGAGTTGGAGGTCTCTGGTTGGAACAGGTAGGTACTTGTGACAAATAGGGACCCTCGCCTCTAGTCAGGATAAGGGGATTACACTTCTAAAATAACCCCTGCTCACCCCCTTGGTAGCTTGGCACGAGCAGCAAGGCTTTATCTCAGAGGCATTTTGTGTTAAGCATTTGTGATCACATACAGTAACCCAGTGACAACACTACAAATGGACACCACACAGGTTTTATATAAAAAATAAGTAGGCTTTAAATAGAGTTACTACAAGACCATAAACGACAAAAATACACAATACTGTTACTTTAAGATGGTAGATTTAAGCTTAGTTCAGTTCAGTTCTTAAATGCGACACTCTGCGTCAATGTATCTTAGGTTGCGTTGCGCTTCCACGACAAGCAATGTTGCAACAATAGAAAATGCGGCAAAGTTCAGATACAAAGAAATAAAGACGTGAAGATCTTCCAGATGCGGCACGCTTCTCGGGGATGCGATGCGACGGCAGCAGCTCCAGCGGTGACACTCTTCTCCCATGATGCGTGAAGCTTCCGCTTGATGTGACAACTGCAGCGGCTCCGACGGCGGCGCGCTTCTCAGGGATGCGAGGTGCTCTTGGTCGATGCGGTGCAGTACAACAGTTCCAGAAGTGACACCCTCCTTCGGAGTTGCGACAGCAGGCACAGCGACGGCGACACGCTCCAATCTCGTTGCCAGATTCTTCTCCTATTGCGGTGCAGTGCGACAACCACAGCGGCGACACCCTCTTTCGGAGTTGCGACGACAGCAGCAGCGACGGCGACACGCTTCCTCTTTGTTGCGGCACGCTTCCCTCCGATGCGGTGCAGTGCGACAGTTCCAGCGGCGACACACTTCAGAGTTGCGACGGCAGGTACATCGACGGCGACACGCTTCTTGTTGTTAAGTCGCAATTCCAGCTCCTTGCGACATGCAGTTCCTCAGAAGGCCCAAAACAGCAGCAGGCACTTCCAAAGAACTCTGGGGAGCTGGGGGTTGAAGTCTGTTGTTCCTGAGACTTCAGCAGGAGGCAAGCTCTTTTCCAAGCCCTTGGAGATCCTTCACAAGTTGAAAGCAAAGTACACAAAGTTCCTTTCTCCTTCCTTTGGCAGTAAGGCAACCACTGCAGGCCAATCCCCCAAGCAGCACTTCAGCTTGGGAATAGTCTCTCCTCAGTTTATTCAGGTTCCTCTCCTCAGTAAAGGTTTCTTCTTGTAGTCTAAAGTTATCTAATTTCATGGGATCAGGGTCCCAATATTTATACCCCAAAATCCTTTGTTCTCTGAGGAGAGAGGGGCATTTGCCCAGTCCAAACCAGTTCTGAAGCTCTCTGTTTACCAGACTTCTCCTTTCCTTTCGCAGGGCAGGCACATCAGACCCCCACAGGAGGTGGAGCCAGCATTGTGAAAGGCAAGTACAGTCCTGGAGCACTTTGTTTACAAGACTCCTTCTCTTCTTTCAGTGTGCAGAGCAGAGACATCAGCCGCTTCCCAGGAGGTGGAGCCAGCATTGTGGAAGGCAGGCACAGCCCTATTCAAGGTTCAGGTGGAACTCCTCCCTCCCATCTAAATGCAGATCTCTCTATTCACCACTGGGTGACTCAGCCTGTCTCTTGGAATCCCCCAGCCCTGTCACTCACAAAACCAGACAAAGAAATACACAACCTAGCAGAGGCAGGTTTCAATGGTTAGACAAGCAAATACCTACTTTCTAAAAGTGGTATTTGCAAACACAGAATGTTAAAAGCAACTTCACCAAAAGATACATTTTATCATGAGACAGTAAGGATTATAAAATGCAATAACTCTAACAGCCCATTCTGGCCTATGGAGGACAGGTAGCCTTACAATACAATACAATAATACAATACAATAATATACTTTTATTTGATTTATAAAAATCATAAAAAGGTGGGTCTTACCACCATACAAACAGCATGTACGTCGTAAGGTCAGCATAAAAACAAAATTAAAATCACCTGAAAAATAATAAGTTTAAAACGTAATCTTAACAAACGTACACAAATACACAATCGCAGTATAAACTTATAAGGATGTAGCTGAGGGAAGACGTGACTATCTCATTAGAGCTACGAAACAACTGATAATAGTTCTAGGAAAAAGAGCAAATGCTTTGGGAAATGAATGAATTTGGTGGAAAATACGCATTTTGTCTCAGAATGGAGAACACAGCCTGGAAAAGTGAAAATAAAGGAATAACCATTAGGAAGGGAAGTGGGAGTCCGGGGGCAGCCGTGATGAGGCCGGTTGGCCAAGGTCATCTTTAATTACTGCCTTGTTTTCTAGCTCTTCTGCAGCATGAGCCAGGAATTTTATAGTTTTGCATGCTATTTGTATCAAGGACGCTCTGAGGCATTCTATCACAGCCGCCCTGCAAGTTCTCACCTGAGCTTCACTTAAAAGTGGTAGCAAAAGCGTTTTCCTTAGTTTTTGCAGTGCAGGGCATATGCATATTAAATGCAATAAAGACTCTGTGGCGTTGCCACAGAGGTGACAGGCAGAGGTTGACCAGGACCGCTGCCATTTGGGGGTGAGGTCTTTACTCGAGAAGCATCCCAGCCTCAGAAGGCTTAATTTCCTCTTATAATAGTCCCTATAACAGTCTTGCAAGTATGGCTGAGGTTTCAGATGTTTGTAAGTTGGCAGCACAATCCAGGCATGGCGTTTTCCGTCCTCTGCGGCTTTGTCCATTAGCAGCGATGCTTGTTTGATGGCTTTGTTGGTGAAGTGTTTAAAGGAATTGTATGATATGGGTGAAAGCCAAGTTTCTTCCAGCTTTAATGAAACAAGCGCTTGCCTGAGGGATTTGTATGTTGAATTAGAGGATTCGGCCTGTTTTTCTACCTCTAGCCAGCAGAGATGGGCAAGGGTGTCATCTTCAGCGTCCCTCATGCACCAGTAGTATTTAGCCAGAGCGCCTTGTCTTGCCGGAGTCTGATTGGGTAGTCCATATTCCAAGCGTATTTGGGCTTGTGAGATATGTCTCAGGAGCGAGAAAAGGCTTTTAATCAGTCTGGATTGGGCTAGATTTACCACTGTGGGGTCCCTGGTTGCCATCATTTCCGAGCTATATGTAAGCGATGGCAAGAATTTGGCAGCTACGATCTTTAGCATATGGCCGGTAGAACTACCACTTAGGTGTGTTTGTATAGTTTTAAAGGCGAATTGAAGCTGTTTGGCTTTTGATTTCCCCAGTTCTAAGTTGTGGTTGTACTTTAATTGATGGTCAAGTGGAATGCCCAAATATTTATATTTGTCCACCTTTGTCAATATAGAAGAATTTATCCTCCATACAAATTTTGTTTTTTTCTTTCTGAAGCTGGAGAAGCATAAGATATTTGATTTTTTAAGGTTTATAGTTAATTGTGCTTTGGTGATGTATGACGCGAGTTGGGAAATCAAACGTTGTAGGCCGATCGGGGTTTTTGAGAGGAGCACAATGTCGTCTGCATATTGTAGACTAACTATGGGTGTTTGTCCCAGTTTTGGTGGATCTCCCTGGATTGTACGTAGATCACTTTCTAGGTCTGCGGTGTAGATGTTAAAAAGGCTAGGTGCTAACACGCAGCCTTGTTTTAGGCCATTCAAAGTTATGAATTTCTTTGTTAAACATCGTCCGTCTCCTTTTTTTATTTGAACCCAGGTGTGCGAGTATAGCTCTATAATTGCTCCCAGTAGCTTTGGCGGCGCGCCCCAGGCTTTCATTTTGGCCCAAAGTTTGGATCTAGGCACTTTATCGAAAGCCGCTGTCAAGTCTAAAAAGCAGGTGTAAAGCGTGGAGGAATTATTGATTGCCTTTTTAGCCAGTAGTGTTAACGCGGATATGTTTGTGAGAGTGCCCATTCCAGCCCTAAAGCCTGTTTGTGTCGGAGGAATTAGCCCTTTGCCATTGACCCAGGATTCCAGATCTACCAAAAGATTGGATGCATAGATCGTGGCCTCTACATCTAATAAGGCTATTAGCCTATAATTATTTGGATCTGAGCGGGCTCCTGATTTGTGTATCGGGTGAAAAATACTGCCCCTCCAGGGATCCAGAATGCTCCCAGTGCTTAGGCTGTGACAAAACAAAGGAGATAGTTGGCTGGCCCAAAACTTTAGATCTTGCCTAAATAAGGCTTTGGGGATGCCATTTGGACCAGGGGCTCCATCTGCTCTCAAGTTTTTTATGATGTTCAATACCTGCGTCGTTGTGATTTGATCGATTTCTCCTGTATGCTCCAGTGTCAGTGGTTTGCAGATGACTTTAGGTTCGGGGGACTTTGATTCTACCGTTATACTAGGGCTTTGGGTTGTAGTAGGCTCAGATGGTAGTGCCAATGTGTTATCGGTGGATGTATCGTGCTGAAGTTATATAGTGAGTCGATGTGGCTACACCAGAGCTGGTCGGTCATATCTGAATTAAACTGCCGATGTTTGCCGTTTAGCATGAAATTTATTTTTGCCCAAAAGTCTTTGGAATTCCGCTGTTTGCTTGCGTGGAGTATAGTGCACTCTAGTTTTTCCATGTACTTTAGCTTGGCCATTTTGGTCTCTCGTTTTAGTTCTTTTTTTAAGGATTCAATTTTTTTCAAGGTTTCTTGTGGTAGTTGAAGATCCTTTTCACGTTGAGCCCTGAGATAAGTGTTCATTTGCATTTTTAATAAGCGTAGTTTTGGAGTGTACCATTTCCCTCCTCTGTTTCTTATTGTTTTTTGTCCTCTGCGTTTGCTTTGGTAATTCTTATTTATATCCACCACGAAGGATTCCCATGTCTTAACTATGTCTTTTGATGTGGCAGATGGTGACAACAATGAGTGGCATGTCTCCATTAAGTTGGAAATGTTCTCTTCGTTCCAATTTAGCCTTTGCAGGTTGAAAAGGTGGGTGTTCAAAGATAAAGGCTGCGCTTGCTCTGACTTCGTTGGCAAAGTTGTTAGTGCGAAGGTCTGTGGGTAGTGATCGCTTTCTCCCCGTGCCTGAATATGGTAATCTTTGATTTAAGTAAAAAGGTCGGGGTCAACCAGAGTGTAGTCTATTGTTGAGCCTGAAGTCTTGCTGACCCTCGTTAGGGCCACTGGTTTGTCCAAGAGGCCCCTTCCGTTTAGAGTGTACAAGTGGAGGGCTTCCAGTTCTATAGCGCATTTCCTCCCCATTGAGCTTTTCCTGCTTTTGTTGCCCTGTCGCGGATCGATGTGAGTAGGGAGGGTTCCCTCATCGCCCTGCAGTAAATTCATGTTGAAATCTCCAGTAATTAGGATGTTGTCGCTCGGGTAGGTGGATTTTAATGTGCTAATTGCTGTGATTAGTTGTTTTATCCTTTTCCCTTTGTATTTTCCACCGGGGTGCATGTATAAGTTTACAATCAATAAACCCATGATGGGCGAGATGTCAATTTTGATACATTGCATCCATGTGGAGTGTAGTTCGATGCAGCTGGATGACCAGAGGAAATCAGTAGATATGAAGATAGATAGGTCGCCCTTTGCTCTGCCAAGACGCGCCTCCTTATGTGCTGGTGTGAAGAATTCTTTATATCCCACCAGCGGTGTGTTTTTTGTCAACCATGTTTCCTGAAACAGGAGTAATTTATACTGGGTGATGAATTCTATGAAGTCATCTTCCTCCAGTTTTGTGTTTAGTCCTTTGACGTTCCACGAACAGATCTTGCAGCCCTGCTCTTTACCTGTTGTTCGTCTACCATTGGTTCATTCTAGGTTCCTTTTGGTTAATACCAGGGGTGCTTGTTGGTGCCTTTCAGATGTAGCTGCGTCCTGGTGGGCAAAAGTAATTGTAATTTGCCTGAGAAGATGGTCTTCATCTTCTATGCAGCTTCTTTGATCTGGACCTTTGGCATTTTTTAGAAGACTTCGTTTGGGGCTTTCTTTCTGCAACGGACTGGGGTATCGTGCAGGCTCCACCTTTTTTATCTCTATGCCCCATAAAGCAAAGTCCTCCCTATGAGTCAGGATTCGTTTGGTAACGGTATGTTTAGTCCACGTTGTTATCGTGGATTCATGGCCTAATGTGAATGGGTTTGGTTTAAACTCGATTGATACCAAGTCACTTGATTGTAGGTGTCGGAGGCCAGGTAGTACTTCTAAAAGTTTTAAAATGGACCCTCTGTTCAGTATGTCATGAGGCCCTCTCGAGCTATATTGCGGAATTAGCTCGATTTTATTACTTGGGGTGTGCCGTTTTTGGTCATTTGGACATCTTCTCTCTTCGAGATTTGACGAGACTGTTCCTGCCCGTTCTGCCTCTAGCTCTAAAGTGGGCGAATTAGATGTATTCACGCTGCTTGTTGCCTCCTTACCATTAGGGGCCGGGACAGATGATGCTTGAGTTTCTACACTCGGCATGGCTCTTTTCTTTTTTGCCTTAATAGAAGCAGTGCATCTGCGTCTATTTGCCCGTCGTTGGCTGGTGCTTGCGTGAATTGGGAGCTAGCTTTTGGTTGAGATCCTTGCTCAATCTCTGCATTATGAACTAAGTCTGAGCTTGTTGGATTGCGTTCTGCTTTCTCCCCTTTAACGGTTGAAAATACTATACACTTTCCTTACGTTCTGGATTGAACTCGTACTCTCTATTTGACCTTTTGAGCTAGTGGTTGCCTTTGGTGGAGGATTTGTTGTTGAAAGTAGCCCTGGCTCTGATGTTATTTTGTTTTGAGGTGGGGTGGCCTCTGGCTGCTGTGTGACTTCTTTGCCGTTGAAATTTTTGTATGTTGTTTGGGACTGAGATTGTGGCGCCCCTCGAGTCTGTGATTTAAATTTTCTTGCTTTTCTCAGGCGCTTCCTTTCTCTCTTTGTGAGAGTGGGTGCCTGTTCAGATTCGTTGGAGCCTGTTACCTTGATTGGTGGTGGTACCTGAGTTAGTGAAGCTTCCTCTCGAATGGCCACTGGGTGTTGATCGTCTGAGGTTACCTTGATTGGTGGTGGTACCTGAGTTAGCAAAGTTTCCTCTCGAGTGACAACTGGATTTTGATCGTCTGAGGTTACTGGCATGGGGGTATCGTTGGTGGAGAGAGAGGAGGATCTGTCTCGAGATTTCGTGCTTTCCTCACCACTGCTGTCATCGTCTATTGGACGGGCAGTTTCCTTTTTAACGTCTTGTTGGATGTTTGCTTGGTTTGTAGTTGTCTTTGTTTCCTTTGATGAATCCCTGACGGCCCCCGGTATTTGTGTCATCAGACTGGGTACGGTTGCCAATTTGTCTGTTATTTGGGAGCAATGACAAGTGTAAAAAGAGGAGTCCTTATTAAGTTGCACCTTTGTAATCATGCGGTTTAAATCCTGTAAATTTGATTCAATCCCCTGGACATGAAAAGCCAAGAGGTTGAGGAGATCGACTTGCGTGTCTAATTTGTCTGCGTGGTAGGACATGGCTACACCTATGGTTTCCATTGACTTTAATAGTTGTGGCCATATTGTGGCCGTTTGAGTGCTCTCGATGGTTTCCCCCTGGGTCTGGTTGAATATAGATGAGGAGTCAAGATGTTTGGAAGGATCAATTTGGGTTTGATGCTCGCACGGGTGGGCACTCCTTTGCTATGTCCTTTTTAAGATGTAGTCTTCATTACCAGGACTTAAATCATAAAGGGCGGGGAAAAGGCGGGTACTTCATTTGAGCTCTGCAGTGTCATTTGCTCGAGCGATATCTTCTTGTGACTTCAAAATTCTACTGATTTTGAGATCTTCAATCACATCAGTTGTTGGTCCTGCAGAGAGGAAGCTGTAGTTTCCCTTCTTTTTGTCTAATTTCAGCATGGGGTGACCACTCGGTAAACTAGGGGAACTCACCATTGGCGGTGTGGACAGCTTTTGGGTGCAGTTTTGGTTTTGAGGTGAGCCTTCCTCTGTTGTTTCAGGGATGGTTATCTGGGTCAATCGTGGGCTTTGCCCCAGGAAGACCGAATCATTGCTCACTTTGTTGCTTGCGTCTGAAGCCCGATGGACTAAAGCGCAAGCCAATTAAGTGTGGAAAGCTTGTTGAGCCTTGGAAGGTGGACACGACGAGAGACGTCCTTTGACCTGTTGGTTGCTGGTCGGGTCTTCTGACCCGGGAGGGCCTGATCCCCCGCCCCCAGAGATCCTTCTTATTTTAATGTTGGGGGCGTTATGGGGCTCGCTGTGACACCTTGAGTTAGGTGGAGACGATGGTAATTTAGTGCCCTTATTCTTCGTCTCCGTGAAGGCATTATTTTGGTTGCTATAAGATTTGGAGCTGGCGTTGTCTTGTGGGAATTCCACTCCACTCCCGGTGGAGAGTCTTTGGCAAACTTTAAGGAAGTCAGTGATTAAAGCATGTTTGCTTTCTTTGGGACACAGGGCTTGAACATTTTGGGCAGGAGAGGGCGTTGCGTCGTAATCAGGTTGGCCGCGGGCTGTGCTGCCTTTGAGGGGCCTCTTTGCTGCCACGGCTGAACTCTGGGAACCATGTTGTTTTGTCATTGCGTGAGAGGGTTCTAAAGGCTCTATAGAGCTGGTGCATGGGTCTTTCGAACTTAGTTTTTTGGGGCTTTTGCCTCTACCCGCAGCAGCTCCTTCCACTGCCTCGTTGATCGTGCTCGGAAGGACTCCATTGCCCTTTTTTGTCTTCCCCTGAGGTTTTTCTGGAGGGTTGTCTTCGCCTCGTGGCTTTCCTGATCTCATTTTTGTAATGGTTTTGTAATTGTTGGGATTTACTCTTGTCGAGCGCTGCGGTTGTTCCTTTAAATTTTTTTGAAATGTTGTGAAAGTTTGTTTGTTTGCTTTTTTCCCCTTGGGCTTTTGAGTTTTAATGATGAAATTAGCAAACAGCTGCTGCGCAGTGGGTTATGAAGCGCCTGCTGTCCACTGATGAATTGACTGCAGGTTTGAAGTATCTCCTACCGCTTTTTTCGGGAAGGTGGGGCGGGAGCGGCGCTCGTGAACAACTTTGAGCGGGGTGTCTTCTGCCGTGAAGGAGGGGGACAACGCAAGCGGAGCGCACAGGTGACCGCAGGTTGAGAGACCTGGTCAATCACCCCCCTCGGTCAGCACCCCCCGGCTCTTACTTCGCAGCCACCTCTAATGGTGGCAGCGCTTGGGCCCCTCCCAGATTCCTCTGCCTCCGCCTCTTACCTCGTAGCAGGAGTAGCACACACGGTACCAGGTTCCCTCGGGATGTTGTGGGTTCGGAACCACGGAGGGAACGGAGGAGACTCGGGGAGAGCAGAAAGCACCGGGAATGCAAAAGCACCCGCCTCTCTCCCTGCTCCCGCTCCTCTGGTCGTGGCTGCTGTCGTGTCTGCTGCCGTACTCTGAGCCGCACTCTGAGCCTGTAATTCTGAGCTCTCTGCTGCCACCTGCAATAGTAAAAAACGAAAATGGCTGTAATTCACTATTATGACAGGCCACACACATCAGGCTTGTCCTACCTTATACTTACAATGCACCCTGTCCTTGGGCCTACCATAGGGGTGACTGATATGAAGAAAAGGAAAGGTTTAGGGCCTGGCAAGTGGGTGCACTTGCCCAGTCAGCATGACAGTGCCAGACTGCATGGCAGACCTTAGACACATTTTACAAGGCTGCTTCTGGGGGTGGCACAACCAGTGCTGCAGGACCACCAGCAGCATTTGGATTTACACGCCCTGGGCACACTCAGTGCATTAGACTAGGGTCTGACAAGTAAACCAAATAGTCAAACATGGAACCACTGATTAATACATCAATGTAGAAGGGAACACTTGCACTGTGGCACTGGATAGCAGTGCACAGTGCCCAAGCATCTAACACCAGCAGAAATACATGAGGCAACAGCAAAAATGGAAGGAAGACCCACGCCAAAGGTGCCAGGTCTAACACCAGTCAAAAAGGTCAACATGTTTCATGCCTGTTACAGTCCCTAGCGGATAATGGCATTTCATCAGAACCAGGAAGACTTTATTCTACTCTTCACAGGGATGGGTAAATAAAAAATATGAATTTAAAATAGACATTCAAAATATGCTCTGTATACTTTACATAGACATGTAGAACATCTCCTGGGTTGGACCTAGATAGAAGGGAACAAAAGGGTACAGAGACAGCATTAAAAGCAGGTGTTCATGATCATATATCAATCAAGTTATAAAGGTGAACCACCAGTAAAATGATAACAGGACTGCATGGTGACTAATGATGCAAGCTAGTCACAGGCTGTATGAACTGACATGTGCAAACAAGTGACACCAATGGTTTGTTTGATCGAAGAAATACAGCTACACCCAATTCACCAGTGATACTAAGGATTGCAGATAGCGTGAACTAGCCCAAGGGCTGGTCAAGTGAGGAGAACTTCCTATCGGTGAGTATCCCCCCATCAAGAACATGGGGTGGCGTAGTAGTAACCGGCCAATTACATGTTACATATACGTGCTTGCCCCCCTCTCCCCACCCCCCCGAAGTGAGGTGGGGGAAGGAGAGGTACAGCCGAGTGATGATCAAAGTGAAGATGGGAACTTACCCGTAGATACGGGAAGCAACAAGAAGCAATTTATTTTATTTAACTGAGGGGGAAATTTAGTGCCTTGCAATATTTTGGAACAGAACCCTTTTGGCTCCCAACGGATTCCCTGGTGTAGTGATGTAGGTATCAGAGCGCAATGCCATATAAGCTTGTTTTAAAATGTTGAGTTTACAGTCATACGCAGTCAAATAAAGACGTGTAATGCAAAGCTCTGTGTGTGGCGTGGTTATTGGCAGGCACCACGGCTGGAAAGACACTACAACTTTGATGTTTAGGTGCTCCGGGTATCTTTATCTTTTCCATTCTGCATCAGCATGACCTCTAACACCCTCACTTCTAGACACATGCCCCTAGAGTGTATTGAGCAGTCTTTCCATGCCAGGCGGTTAGGAGCGGCGGACAGGCGGTGAGGAGCAGCGGACAGGCGGGAGGAGCAGTGAGGAGCGGCAGAGCGGTGAACTGAGGAGCGCGGGGGAGGAGCGGCGGCTGAGGTAAGGCTCTGGGGGACCCACGGACAATGTCGGGGCAGGCGGTGGTCGGGGCAGGCAGGGGTCGGAGCAGGCGGGGACGGGGCAGGCGGGGGCCAGCACTTCTGGTCAATGTCAGGTGGACGGGGGCCCGGACTGCTGGACAATGTCGGGGCGGGCGGGGGTCACGTCATGGACAGAGCCAAACAGCTGCAATGTCACATCGCTCCAAAAGAAAAGTACACTGTGCTCAATACCAAGAACCCCAAATAACAAAGGGCACCAATGATCGCAGCGGGGCGTCGGGGAAGCTTGATTGCTCCCGGACAAGGTTGGGACGGGCTGCTAGTAACTGTATACAGTTAAATTCTCAATGAATCGTGAAAACTGACCTGCTTTGCAAATAATTTGGTTGCTTCATCAGGGCTAAACAATGACAAAATAGATATATAGTGTATGAATTCCAGTCTTCTAGTACCTGTGATACAATTCAAATTTGTACAGAAAATTCACAAGATAAAATGACAAAACCAATGTGCTAGAACAGTTTGATAGAATTGCAGGTATTCTGCTAATCCCCAGTCTGGAGTGGGAGCATGGACTGTCTCGATGTCCAGTTCTTGGGTTGTTACTAAGAAAAAGAAAGGACCCATTGAATTACTAGAAGATTCCCCATATCTAAGATGCTCTGCCTAATTTAGAAGTCGGAAGAGAGTGGAACACTCTGTCACAACAAACGTGACGGATATCCTAACCACCAGGGGCGCAACTAGAGCCAATTTTCGGGGCTGGCTGAATCTTTAAGCAATAGACAGATTGGAGCAGCAGGAAACAACAACAACGCCTCATTTGACGTAATGGTCATTTAAAGACCTTTGAAGTGCTCGGGTGCGGCTGTGTGTGTGCCCGGGAAGCTGTCTCATCCCGGGCTGACACACACACGATGGAGGGGGTGGGGAGGGGGGTGAGGGGGGTAGGTAGGTAGCACTGTGAGTCCAATGGCCGTTGCACACCTGCTAACCACCATATGAGGATCACATTTTATCCGAATGGGATATACGTCATGCTTTTGATGACGTATTCCCTCCGCCGACTTCCAAATCAGGCCCGATGACACATCAATAGAAGTTGGAGCGTTGTCAATTGTAAGTCAGGTGCCAAAACAGCAGACACTCAGCGCATATATAATTGGCGCTGGAGAGTTTTTGCACCTGATTTTGCAAATGGGTCTAAAGGACGCTGATAGAACCCAACAGGTCAACTTTAATTTAATTGAGTCAAAATGTCTTCACTTTAAACATATCCTAAAAAATATACGTTTTCCCATTAACACTCTGTAGTGTATACTGTATCACCAGAGCAAGTGAAGGAAGGAAAAAGACAACTTTATCAAGTGCTACAAACAAGTCTGAACCATGAAGAGATGCAATCAATTCCCCTATATGTAAATTGAAACATTAAAATGATGACAGGATAGGCCCTCCATTTAAAACAATGTAAAGTGATTACTGTCAAATGCACAAGCTACATAGAAGAATAATCAAGATATCTGCTCCCTGGCGCATGAGCAACCAGGTGCTTTCCCTTACCATTCACCTGTATAATCATATTTTATTACATTTAGAACCATTTTACATTTGTCACTTTTATTTCACCCTTCTGTGGTGCCACTTTGAACTGACCAATTGCAACCACAATGCAGTTGTTGCCATATGAGTTTATGGACACCAAGCAAACACCTGTGGAGAGGATACCCGCTGTGTCTTGGGATTGCTTATTGTGCTCTAACAGGGACATCTCGTTACATCAGATTTTTGTTTAACCAGTATACATTTCAGCTTTTATGTAATCCGAAAACCAGAAACACTTATGCTGCAACTGGATCCGGTAGAAAAACAAATGGCCTCCACATTTTGAGTAACAACAGAGGTCCTTCCAACATGGCTACCAGATGACTCCACGTCACTAAGGACGCAATGGTGAGGTCCTGGGCGTTTCTTGTACAAATCATTGTTTTCCTGTGTTTTAGCCAAGATTACAACTTCCAGAATGCATAAGATTTTTCAACAAAAACCCTGAACCGGAACACGGCATTCTCTGTAGAGTAGTCATTTGGTAACATAAAGCCTCTTTGTGAAGTTGTGTATACTATTTGACATCTTAATCAAAATGAGTAAAAAAAAAAAAGTCCACCTCAGACCCCAAACGTTTTGATACCCCCAATTCATTCTCAGGTTTTGTTTTATGTGTTTTTTGGTGAAACACGAATTCGAAAACCTAGCCATGGGACGTCACTGCCAGTAATGGTTTGAAAACGCCGATTCCAGGACCCACGGAGCCAGAAATTATAATTATTTATAGAACAGCCTGATAAAGACAAACACCTTGTTGCCACCTTGCCATGGTAGCAGGGAATCGGTGTATAATTAAGTGTAATTTAAATGTCCCAGACGCGTCAGAACACCGTGTTTCTCCACCCTCAAATGAAAACAGTGCTGGCAAAGCAGAGATGTTTTCAAAAGCAAATGTTATGGCAAATCTACTTTCAACCACACATTTCTCACCTTGATAGCTTCCCAGGCTGTAATAAGCCTTGACACATTTATGTGGCAGCTACAAATACCTTCGCCACATTTATCCATAACTTACTCTAGTCACTCTAATAAAGAAATGGAAAAAAGTAGGGCACTTGCATTATATGTCCTCGTATATTTATGTAACCCATCGGGAAAACAAAAAAAATAGTCTGCTCCAAGCCTACAAATTCCCAGGGGAAAGTTTTTTCTTCTTGACAATGAGAGCAGGATAAACCGTGTGCAAGCAACCTGCATCCTAGAGCCAATGCTAAGTGTGAATTTTCTTACATCACAGGAAGCAGTGGTGCTGGAATTAATTTAAAGTAGGGGTGCTCACTAAAGGAAAAGGGGATATGCAACAGTCTGTCTTTGAAAACACACATATGCTTCCAGAGTAAACACATTTCGATGCCCCTTAATTGTTCATTCTCCATCAAAAAAAGTCACGTTTTCTCGGGGATGCTTCAGCACTTCCCACAGGTACATCTTAAGGATTGTGGGGGCCCTGGGCCAAACGTATTTTGGTGGCCCCTGTTCAGACCACTTTGAATTTTTGATACAGTTTCACCTCTTTCTTGCCCTCTTTTGCCAGGTCACTGACAGTGTACAGGCACACGGCTCCAAATTCTAAATGATTTTAGGTCTAATAGGGATAGAGAGGTGTGCCTTCAATGTTGTAACACAGCAGCAGCTCACTCAAAATATTGCAAATATTCTCTGAGACACCCTCCCATTTCTCATATGTGAGGTCCTATTTTTATTTAAAAAAAAGCTTTTTTATGGATGTTGCCTTTTTACCTAAACACATTTCTCTTCAAAATGTCGGAAATACACTCCCACATTAAAAATAATTGAAAGGAAAATGGGATTTAAAACAATTAGGAACTATTCAAGGTCATCAGGGTAAGACACTGCAGAACAGAGCTGGCAGGGGGCCTCCTGAAAGGCTGGGCCCCTGGGCTAGAGCCCACTTTGCGCATGGCTTAAAACGTCTCTGACTTCCCACACCGCTAGTTCCAAGGCAACGGACAGGAAGTGTGCTAAAGTCAACTGTCACGGCAAGCGGCATGTACTTGTGTGAATTCATGGTACGCTTCCGCAAAAGAGTGCTAAAATTATCTACGAAAAATAAAGGTAAAACCTATTTGAGTATTGATTGAGAGAGCTGCACAGAGACACGCATACTTTACATATGGACCATGTCTTTTAGGGATATCTATCAGAAAACAGTGGTGTAGAATTCGACAGTAATGATTACAGTGTGTACAAGTACTTCACCACATTGTAGAAATTTAGGGGCATATTTACTAGGAGTTAACACCACCAGAATGTCACTTTTTCTGACGTTCTGGGGACGTTAAGTCCTGCACTTTATTTACAAGGTGTCGTTAAGCCAATTAACGTGGCTTAAACCCTGCCGTGTAAATAATGCCCCTATTCACACAGCACTTATAGGGCCGGACTGGCTACCGGGCAGTTTGGAATGCTGCTGAACTGGGGGTTGATTTCGTTCAAGGAGACCTGCGTGTGCTGAACGAAATTCGTTTTGCTTTAATTATTTCGAAGCACACGCAGGTCTCGATGAACTAAATCAGCCACCACCGCAGTGAAATCAGCCCCCAGCTCGGCAGCATTCCAAACTGCTCGGCAGTCAGTCCGGCCCCGCAACGTGAAAGGGGCATGCAATGGATGTTGCAGTTGGTGTTCTGCCGCAAAACTCATTGCTTTTTGATGCAGCGTCATATTTACAAGGTATGGGGCAGCTCTGTCAGGGATTACCTGGTCTTAAGCAGGTCTTAAGTAGGCGATACAAGGAAAACTGTTTAATTTTTCCTCGTATTTTGCTCTTTCTATGTGTACTGCATTCTGCAGCACACATAGAAACAGCATATCACCTGTAAAGATTGTTTCTGTGCAGGAAATTGTGTCCCTTCCTGCACATAAACAACCACCCCTGTAGCGCAGGCACTCTTGCAACATGGCGCAAGGGTGTCTGAGCTTGCGCTAGGCAGCTTCTTCAGGGCCAGCATTAGGGGAAATGCAGGGGTGTGCCACATTATTGTAAATACGGGGCATCCCTGCGTTTTAATACTGACAGAGTGCAGCATTACTAATTTTAGCGTATCACCATGCTCGGCCAGGTTCTAGTAAATATGCCCCTTAGTTAGGAGCAGGGTGTCAGAGGTCAAAGTTATCGATGGGACTCAGTTGTCAACCATGTTGCTCCTCAGTTCTTATCAGGTGAGCTTGGAGGGCAGCAAGGATTGTGGGTAGGTAAGATGTTGCTTTCAGTTCAGTTTACTACCTGGTGCGTTCCAGTAGTGGTAGCGAGGAAATGCAAAGGTTCCTAATCAAGAAGCACAGGGTTGGTTTCTCACACTAGGTGATGGTGGTAGATCTTGTGGGGATGTAGCTGGCAAGGCTTTGGTAGTGGTACAGAGGGGAACTGTCAAAGATTGCCATGAAAACCAGGATAAAGAGTTCTTAGTTAGCATTGTTTTAGTCTTGGTGACAAAGGTTGGTGTGTTTTTAGATTGGTTGAATAGAGTGTGTTTCTTTGGTTATTGTATTTCTTTGGGTATTGTTACATTGTCACAGCTTTTACGTCTCTAAACGTGTAAAGCAAGACTTTACTTTTTGTTTTCTATCCACTTGTGACATTTTTTGCCATTTATATCCATGCCCCTGCTCCATGGGCTTCACATGCAAACCACCTTAAGGTAGCCTTGTGCACCCCAGATACTGAGCGCATACAACCGTTCCACCTCATCCTCCCTCTGCGTTGCACTTAAAGAAGCCACAGGAAAAAGAACTCCAAATCATGTAAAAGCAGTTCACTTTGGGGGTCCTGCAGCACATAATCCTTCATTAAATACACGTTTAATAGAGGGACTGGATTCACAAAATAAGGGGAGCCTACACAAATCCTAAAAGGCATAAAAGTAGTTTATTATCAAGGAAGACTTGTTAGCAAGGGAAATGGCAGGCAGACCAACAACTGTTGGATGTGTGGCTGAGCAGTGATCCCTATAGCCGATTACGTACAGGTTTTGCAACTGCTCTCCTATGCATTGGGGAGGCAAGTGATTGAAGTCACATTGGTGCAAGGGTAAGAAGGGCCCAATTCTGCATTCTGTCACTAAGGCTGAGGACTGAGTTTGATAGGAATTTGGAAAACATAGGCAATATGCTTTACCGGTGTAAGGACAGTCGCTTATTGGCACAGATGGGATTGTTTGAGAATACCTGACCTGCATTCCCTTGACTTATCTTGCCCCCCTCCCTATGGGTAAGCTTTTCGACGTACATACCAACATACCAACATACCTATACCCCTACATTGTACATTGAATCTCCATACTCCTGAATTCAGGGCAGCGCTGCCAAGATTCTGGAGTTTGCCCGTGGTTTTGGAGAGTGAGCAGTGTGCTCCTTTACCTCTGTAGTATACGGAGCCACCAAACTAAAGGGTCACTGCCCGAGCAGAGTGGGAACTATCTAAGGCCAAGGCTTCAAGGCCAATAGAGGGATAGCTAGGCCTCATGGAGGAACTGTGCACTGACACAGGAATGAGGACTGGTAACCCATCCCACGTTGACCTGTGGAAGTTTGATAGAGTTTCTGCTTGCAGGAAAGGAGCTCAGGTGTGGCAGGTGTGGTGCTTGGACACTCGTTGCACATTGATATGCATGTATTCCCTGGGAAAGCCTAAAGCATTGTCAAGTTATCCTGCAGGACAGAGGCTACATAAGGGCCAATGCGAGGAGGATCTTGGTCTTTTTCTGGACAGATGCAGCGAATTCTCTAACCTTTGTGAGTGAGTCTTGCATCCTTTTATCACATATCATGTGGATATAGTGCTCTCACTAGGTCCAGTGTCTTGACCATAGTACCTATCTGTTGTGTTGTGGTTCAACCATGTGTACTTTGTTTCTGTTGATCACTGTAAATGGCGCACAACGTTGACTTTTTGCTTTATCACAGGTTTCAAGGGTGGACCTACTGAACGTCAGGACCACTAGTTCAGTATATTACACCTTTGCTATGTTGCACACTACTTTACTTGTGCATGTATCTCACTAGTTGCAGTAGCTGTATGTTGATCCTGATGAAGGCCATAACACCTTGACAGGTCCAAAGGCAGAAACAGGTTGATCATATACTGATACCGTTGTCTCTAATAATGACAGCTGCATTACCAGCTATTTGTTTTTAATCCTGTCACAAGGTAGCTGAATAAAGCTTACCATATAGCTAACATTGTAGCCAGTTTTAACCACTTTCACTTTAGCACTGCACTCCACACTGAGCACACCACGCTCACATAGGGGTTTAGACTAACCCTCCTTCCCAACCTGAAACATCCCTGAGCTGCTCCATCGCAGCGAGGGTGCAGTAGCCCGCATTGAGACCAGGTTCTTTACGCGAGGAGGCACCCCTATGATGAAGCATGACACCTTTGGTGTTTGAGGGGAACCGTCCTTAAAAGGGATCCCCCTTAAGCACATGGTTGATGAAGTCATCCAACCCCAGAGACTTCTGCACCGGACCCATGGGCTCGTTTTGTGATAGTTACTACGAGTGGGGAGGTTGCCCACGCAGGTCCTTAAATCTCCTCAGTGCCCCCCTTGTGTGTATTCTCTTTGCTGTTACTATCAGATTACCTAAGAGGAGAATACCCAGATGCTGACGCAAAGCTGTAAGACCTGATGGGTCTACAATAGGTAAAGGACTATAGCAAGTTAAATTAACAAATGACAATGAGATCTAGGTGTAATGCACTAATTGTAACAACTTATTATGATCTATCAAATGATCAAATAATCCACAGATAATATCAAAAATATATATTCTTGTTTATTATATAAATCTCATATTTTCTACTTTTTTTCAATAGTTTAGTTCATATCAATTCATATATAGAAACATTGACACATCAATATACAAAAATAGAATTTGAGATAAAATGATTCATCCTGTTTAACACATTTCCAAAATTGACAGTAACTGTATAGTAGTTATGAAGTTGATGGAGGCAATGCAGTAGATGGAAGCTACGCGCGTTTCGGCATTACTGCCTTCATCAGGAGACCGTCTATTGCACTGAAATTCAATAAATAGCAACTTGCTCAGCAGGTGGCGCGATATAGCAGCTTGCTCAGCAGACACAAATGATTATTTCTCATATCTGATGGCTGGACGGTAATTTGGAAGGCTAACCCAACCGTTCAATGTTACTGTGATGGATACGAAGTGCGATAATTTCATTAAGAATAGGTTATTGACTATTATAAGGCACCACTTATAGTATGTCTGGGCAGAGAGTCACACAGATAAACGTCTGTCTGTATCGATGTTGGCAAACGTAGAGGCCATGAAGCTTCTGTTGTTTATAGCAGGATAATGACAAGGTTATAGGATCATATCAGTGAATCTACCAAAAGGGTATGGCCAGCGGATATCCCTTATATTTAATGTGATGAGTTCCTCATGGGGTTCTGGTTGGATAGTGAAGGTCTGTACTGCACCTTAGGTACCGCCTGAAGGGTCTACTCAGCCAATGATTCATTTTCTCTAAGAGGGCAAAACGCCTTAAGAACGCAGGCTAGGCCAAGTGTTCCATTTCCCCACAAGCCAAACCATGCTTGCCTTAACCACGCATATGTGTGGTTAAGGCAGTGCGCAGTCTAAATCCTGAAATGGTCGGGCACGAAGAGGAAGGATCAGGAGAGGATGCGTACAGGTAAGTGGGCCTGGGGTTGGGTTTTGGGTGGGAGGAGGGTGGTTTTTCGGTTTGGGGTAGATTTTAGGGCTAAAGGGGGGTTTCAGGGCTTTTTATTGGACAGGGGGCTGGGATCGGTGGCGGCGGGGGTTCGGGGTAGTGTTTAGGGGTAAGGGTCAGTGTTTAGGCCTCAGGGTGGGGGGTCGGATTGGGTTAGTTGTTAGGGCGTGGGGTCAGTTTTTAGGGCTCGGCCGGTGGGGGAAGGGATAGTTTTCAGGGCTGGGGCAGTTTTAGGCCTCTGGATGCGGGGTGGCTGGGTCTGGGTAGTTTACAGGGTTAGGGGTCCGTTTTTAGGGCTCAGGGCAGGGGGGCTGGGTTTGGGATCGTTCTACGGAATGGGGTCACTTTTCAGGGATCAGGGCCGGGTGGGGAAAAGGGGCAGTTTGCAGGGCTGGGGGCAGAGGTGTGATCTTTACCACACATTCCTTTGCCAATCATGCCACGAAATTGCATGTTAAAGGCATGTGTGGTAAAGACTCAGTTGTGGTTGAGACCGCGTGGGTCAGACATGCATTGTTGTGGCATGCGTTGTACCATCAAACAACCCTTTGAGAGAGGACCATGGGAGGAGAGTCCACTAGAGGTGGAGTGTAGCAAAGTGTTTATATGCCCCCCTCATCATCGCTGGCGCCAGAGACCATCTCAGTGCTCAAGTGCTGGTGCACCCTTACACACAGCACCAAGCCTGCCAACATCACAGTAGTGACAACTAAGATTTTCCCAATACTCCTCTACTGTCATGGAGGGCCAAATATTTGCTCAGTGACACAGTTTGCCTAACCACTCACCTATTTGGTGGTGCAGATTGCGTGGACCGACATGCTCATCTCTATGTTCTTGCTCATCATTTTAGCAACTTACTCATACTGCACTGTATGTGTCTACTGTCGCTTATCTTACCCAGGCAAACAGTGGCACCCCAGTTGCCACAACACCCAAAATTTCAACTTGGGAAGCACTCTCCATCTCACCAATGGGCCCCTTCTTGTGTACATCAAACACTAGGGAAAAGGAAATGCCGGGTGAGCCAGAAATGTTTGTGCATAGTTGCCCTGTTTTAAAATTGTTACGCCTAACACTTGAGGCTTTATAGTCTATATGGAAATGGATCTTGTGTTTGAACATTCTTTGGTCTTTTTTGTCCCCAATAGTGTATACTGTGAGACACCCACATAAAAGTTTTACACTTTCAGTGACCCAAATGCATGCTAGCGCCTACCTCTTTATAATCTGCTATCAGCACACATTTTCCTCCGCTTAAAAAAGGCTTCAACACAGACGTAGCCATGATCAAACCCTCCACTTGTGTCTATGACCTCTTTCACTTTTACCCAAAAATACTATTATAGCTTCAGGCAGATCAGCTTTGTGTCTTATTCACTCAGTTGAAATAGTGTGCTCCAAATACCCACACTCTCAGTCATGAGTTTACATTTTTAACTTATTAAAGTCATTCCTCTCTTTTTTATAACACTCTACATTATTTGGTTGTGTTCCTCAATTGTGGGAGCAAACACCTGAATATCATCTTGGAAAGCCTAAACCCCTGTGATGTAATCAAACAAATTATCTATTAACGTCTGAAAAACACTCACTGTTGATGCAAGCCCAAACGGTAGTTGTACATATTTATACAGCAAAGAAGATGTCATAAATGTAGTATACATGTTGTCAATTTATTAAGAGTTTGAGGCTCCTCTTATAACTTCACCCGATGATATGCAGACTTAAGGTCAATTTTGGAGAAAAAAAACTGCTGTCCTTTAGCAGTTAGAATTTTGTGTATCCGTGGATGAGGGTAAGTATCCACAACAAGGTTGTAGTTTAAAGAGCTGATATACGCTCTCAGCAGATTTTTTCTGGGTATTAACCTTGCTGAAATCCTTTCGATGCGTCTGTTGACACTATATTCCCTCAATTTGTGTGTAATGGGAATAGTAGTCTTATTCTATAAGTATAGATCCCATCTCCTTACACAAAAACTCCACTCTTAACACAGAAAACTAACTCTCAGAAAATGATTAAACAACTAGTATGTGCCTTAGCACCACACCCAATTTGGCCTGGCCTCTCCTGCCTGGAATTTCCCTACCACATAAAGCTACATACACTTTCGTTTGTAGCCTACTGCTCACAAACTCCAAAGTTGTGTCAAAATAACCAAACATTTCTGGATTGAAATCCTCATACACTTTTGGATTTACTTCAGTTTCCTTCAATATTTTCCAACACTTGTTTGCAAATGTAATAGCTGATAAAATTGTGACAGGCGGGCCAGAGTCAGGCATCACACTGAGAGAAACCTCACGAATGCACATCTCACACAATGGCAGCCGTAGCCCGTGCAGGCAAGAGCGGTGGGGCTAGGTGGGGGATTACGACAGACGACAACAAGAGAAAATTAATTTATTATTTAAATTTCCCTCCTCGACGTCTACCGAAATCCCCGCCCCGCCACTCTCCAACACGGGCTGCGGCTGCACAATTGGCCCTATAGCTTTTTTGTTTCACTCTTACTCACATTTAAGATTCACTCTAGTTGTGACATCTTCGCTATCTTCTGTGACACAACTAATTCTCATTGTGGTACTATTACTGCCGCACTTAAATACACTATAAAAGCTCTCAATCTTCCTGCACTTATTGCACCTCTTACCAATGACAGGATAATTAATACTATTTCCTATGTGATTTTTAGATCCACATTTGGAGCAAAATATTTGGTTTCCAGAAACCTTGACATTTTTATCTTTTTTTACTCACTACATTCACATTCTAACTCATAGTTACACACACAGCCCCATTCTTCATCTTTCTTCCACAGTTAAAACAGAAGTGCTGGGCACCTCAATGCCTTTCGCAATGTTTACCACTTCTGCAAAGTAGATTTTGAAAACCGAAGAGTCTTTCCTGATCCTTTTTAGAAAAAAGGTTAAAAACAACTGATACTTTAAGTCTCAAGTATTTCACAAAATTTACAGTTAGCAGCAAAAATAGGGATTGCTGCTATGAAGATTTTGACAGATTTATTTAAGTTTTGTTATCTTTTAACAAATTCTGTCTGGCCAACAACACAACATTTGAGTACTGATTTTCCAATCTAGCCACCCTTTCTATACATCCCATTTGCCAAATGCTTCATGTACTGGCTCTAATTCAGGTAGATTGTCAAATACCTTTTGTCCAGGATCCCCCAAACAAACAACACAGCTTTTTTCTTTTTCGGTACAAAATTCTTTGTATCAGTGTTGTCAGAATCCCTTTCAGACGGCCAAGGGACACGCAGGGTCTACTGGGCCCAACCTTGCTGTTTGAGGCATTTTACTCCTGATGTCCCTGGGCCTGATCTACTATGGATCCCCCTCAACGGGGCCACATACCCCTTCTGCACTTGACTGTCAATGGTAGCTGTGGTCACGTAGTCATGGCTCCCATGGGGGGATGTCAATACAGGTCAGTGAACACAACTCATAACTCAAAAGCGCAAACAGTACGATCAATAAATCAATGTTCAACCAAATACTTGCTTTTATATGAAAATTCAGTATTTTATTTCTAATTCTACAAAGGCAAAGGAATATGACATTCAGAAGCAACAACACAATCCCCCCTGATGTCAAGGCTCTAGTAGTTGTCAGACAATTACCTGTTCAACCCTCCTTTGTGTAACATGTTCAGAGGTATTCCCCATTCACTTGTGGCTGCACCAGGGAATGCAAATTATTAGGCCATACGCAAGAGTTCCTTTTTGAGTCTTCAGGGTTTCAGTCAAAAGTGTCTGTGGTGCTGCAGCACCTTCAGCAATAAATCCCACGAGGCCCCAAAGGCTTAGCTTCAGTCTTACATGGTCCAGCAGTGTTCAACGGTGCAGCGAGTGCCCTCTACTCAGGCCACTCACGATGGACAATGCAGCACCCAGCAGCGCAGGTTCTTCCTGTCGAGCAGCGCTGCCGTTCATCTTCTAGTGATCGGAGCAGCTCCCACTCGCCGGACACAAAAGTTAAGCTGCTCTTCTCCTTAACTCATAGTGAAGGCAGTAACCTTTCACCACTCTGAGGGTAGCGCTTTGGACGCCCCTCCCAGACCAACAAGACCACAATCCGTGAGACAGGCTTATGTCATTGTACACAGGCATGATTAGTGTTCGCCTATGACATAAAAAAATCAGCATTAGGGATCCAAACAACAGTACATTTGAGTCCACAGGGCAAGGGTACACATCTTTACCATGCAGAGGACTTTTCCATTCCAGCAAATGGTGAGCGGCCAGGTCATTTTTGAACAACCTCAGCCAGTGTTTCCAATTTGTAATTGGTATGCCAGGATACTGTAAAAATAAGCTTGGGTGGATAATCTAATGTGAGAATTGCACAACTGCTCAAAAAAATAATATTGAAGGCAAAATTCAAAATGCCAAAATATCCAAAACAACATCACTGTGTACACAATGAAATGGGAAACAGTATTGTAAGTAATAAGTGGAGAAAGTATTTTGAATATTAAGTACGGATGTTTGTCTCACAAGCTGAAACAATTAGCTCAAACCTGCATCCTTCATGTAAATTCACATGTAAACAAAGACTGAGGAATTTAGAAAATATCTTTTGCCAACTGTTTTTATATGCAATTACTTTTCAACGAGTTTGCCGCACATTCACAATATTAATTCCCACCCGGAAATGTCTCTCAAATGGCAAAATCAGTCAAACAGCTTGTGTTGAGGGAGGCGTGGCCTGACGCTGATGGAGTAGGGAGCTCTGATCTGTGCTCCCGGCGGCAAGTGATATCCTGACCAAATCGGTGGACCCCAGAGGCCACAATCAATGAAATTGGCCTCGGGGAGCCTGAGAGCACCCTGGTATTGGGAGTGGTGAGGCAGTCGAAGAGGCAGAATCCGACTGCTGAGGACAGCGAGAGCAGCCAGGCGAATGGACAAGAGGGTGCTTGCTATTGTTCAGTAAAACTCCCCTGGAGAGATTGGGACCTGGAGCCAGCTGAAGGTATGAATGGGCTGGGGACATACCCTGGCAGGACCCACACAGTGCTTGAGAAGCGGGCGGAAGATCAGTATCAGAAAGCGAGGGACCGATGCGAATCTTGACGTGACAAGAAATAAGCCAGGGCCTATGCGTGGCCTGCGGTTGGTGAATCTCTGAAGACTCCCCGAGACACCCACCAAGCCTCCTAAAGGTCTCAACTTGAGGGGGCCGCAGGTGAGCATCTGCCCTGCAGAGTGGTGTGAGGGAGATGAAGTGAAGCGGCAACGGCATTGAAGATAATGGTTAAGAGAAACAGCAAGCCTGGGGGCAGCGGAGCGCTCCCCCCTGCATAAAGCGATGCACTGGGGCTGGGAATGCCCTTTGATGCATCCCATTTCTACAGGCCTTGGTAGAGTGAACAGAGAACCTGATTGATCCTTACATCTCCGTCCAGTGGAGGTGAACGGAGTGAGGGTCCCTGTGGGGGACAGAAATAGTGGAGCTGGGCCTTTGCGACAGATCGCCTGCCCAGCAGGGAGGAGAACGGAGAGAGAACAGTGGAACCCTGGCCTCATCACAGGGCACAATAAGGTATGATAGAAGCCCTGAGTGAGGAAGCTGAAAGGGGAAGGCAGCAGACTTGAACCCACTCCAGCCCAGCTGCGCATACGTCCCATGGGAACTGAGATGGTGACATAATTCGAAACCCCAGAGACTGGACCTCCTAGTACTGAGATCCAGTAGGGCAGATTCAGTAATATAGAGCTAGAGGAGATCAGAACAGATATAGAGAGAATTGAATGCCCAAAGAGGGGCTCCAACATGGGGAAAACTTTTAAAAAAAGAGATCCCAAACTGCAAGACCTGGCGGTAGTTAATCAGGGGGGCCAGGGAGCCGAGGCGATGGACAAATAGTTCAGCGAGAAACCCCCACAGGTCCAGCACTCCAAGGTATTCTCTAAGTGATAGAGACTTCAAGGCTGGCGGTGGAAACCAAAATAGACACCCTTAGGTGGGATCTGGGGCATCTCAGACCAGACCACCGAAGCCTCACAGAACGGGTTACCACCAATGAGAGAGATGTAGGAGAATTGAGACCGACGCTATCCACTACAGTAGACAGACTGACAGAGATGGAAGCAAGGGTGCTCACTCTTGAACTTGGAGCGGAAGATATTGAAAATAAGTCATGCCGCAATAATCTGAGATTTGTGGGCCTACCAGAAAAATAGAAAACACTGATATGAATGGGCATCTAGAGAAGCCGATTTTGGAACACGTTTCTGTGGAGGGGCTTTCCCCTTATTTTGCCCATTGGGTGCCAGCAAAGCCACCTTAGCCAGGTGGGCCACCTCGGCCAGTGGTGGCTTTCCTCCTGTTCTATAAAGGCCGGACTGTGTGTTCCAACAAGCCTGTATGCGGAGCCGATCTGTGGCGGACAATAGCACAGTCAGAATATACCCGGACTTCTCCAGAGAGGTACAAAAACAACCCACTTCCTTCATGGCAGCAAAAAGGAAATTATGCCAGATGGGGGCTCAGTACTCAAGCTGAGAGTAGTAACGCCAACAGGAACTTGCTTTTTCATTTCGCCACAAGAGACCTGGGAATGGATTGACCAACAGGCACGCCGCAGGCAAGACAAGACCGTACAGGAGAAGAGGTGGAAAAAAACTGATCAACAGAGAAAGAGAAAAAGAGGAAGGAAAACACTGGCAATCCCTACTGAGACAGAGACACAGCTTGCAAGAGACAGGGAGGGGCGTCGATTGCCTCGCTCAATACTTCTGCGGCTACAGAAGTATCCTTATTGACTGGGGAGGAGTCCAGAGACTCGAACTCAGACCACAGCTCCTGTACAATGGGGGGCCCTAGTCAGGAACTCCCGGTGGTGACCCCCGAAACGGTGGATGATAACATATGAATGCTATCTGGCACGCAAGTATGGGGGAGCGGTGGTGTGAGGGATGTGGGGCTCTGGCAAGACTATAATGAATAGACCCCTGGGTCCAGCATCCAACAAGGGTAAATGATTCACTGGATTGGGGGGATCCCTGGGGGATCAGGAAGACATTGCTCACTTTCTCACTGTGTGTCTTTCATGGGCCCTCCAGTGATATTCTTTTTGTTCAATTGCTTAACTGTGCAAAGTTTGGATGGGAGAGAACCACTCACTTTCCTGGGTTGTGGGAGTTTGGGGGTATTTAAGTTACTGGTTGGAGAAACTGCAGGAAACATAAGTCAGGTACTAAGAGATTGGAAGGAAGTAGGGATCACACAGATTTTATCATGCAAAATAACTACAAACTGAGGGTTACACTGGGTATGAATCACAACAATGGCTAATGGACCGACATATGAAATTACGACATGGAACATGTAGGGAATGCACACTATGAAGAAGCAACATAAATATTCTCTTACCTGAACAGAATGGGGGGTCCATATCACCCTGCTCCAAGAAACCCATATCCTGGCCCATGAGGGGGCTGCACTCCATCGTAGATGGCGGGGACAGGAGTATTACACTTCATTTTCAGCATTTGCCAGTGGGATGCAAATTTGGATAAGGGCAGGGGTTCCATTTCAGCACACGGGGATAGGGTCGATCTGGAGGGTCGATATATGGTGGTCACGGGAAGACTGGATGACCAGGATGTGACAATAAATAATATATATGGGCCCAATACAGACCACATCACATTTCTGGACAATATTTCTGGCATGCTGTCTCGCCACTTTCTACATTCTGTTATCTGGGGGTATTTAAATTGTGTAGCAGACCTGACAGTAGATTGCTCCCATCCCCCACTCCGTGATGCCCCGGCTAGTAGGTTGGCAAGAGCCTTCACAGATTGACAGGTGAGGGTTGGTGGACACATGGAGACGCACTCACCCGACGTCTAGGGACTATTCCCAATACATTTGTGTGTTCCTTGGATACCCACTTATAATACAGGAGATGGAATACCTGTTGTGCACAATCTCTGACCATAACATAGTCCTGATGAGGATACGATGGGAGGGGGTAGGCCCTCACCCTACACTTGAGGGCTTAAAACAGAGGAACTGGAGGACCAGGTCTTCCTAGAGGACATTAGAGGCCAAATATTGCAATATTTCACTGAAAATGCAGACACAGCATCGTCCAGACTGACAGAATGGAATGCCTTTAAAACAGTGATCCGGGGCCGGTGCTTGACGACATCTATTGGTGTGTGCCGAACGCTAGTGATGGATTTGGAAAAAGCAGACTGGGAATTATGCTACTTAGAGAAAATGAGACCTGGGCGCCCAGAGATCGGCAGGAGCTCCTAGATGTGAAAGAGAAGGTACCCACTCAGGAGGAACACCTGAGATGATTTGATTATAAAAAAATACATGGAGTGTACCCACGCGGAGAGCGACAAGGTGGGTAGTCTGCTGGCCTGGCTAGCCAACTCGGTACGCAGAGGGAGCACTATAATGGAAATAGCGGATCGAGCTGGTCAACACCACCTATATAGCCAAAAATAAATAAACAACAGGTTCCTGGAGTTTTATTTGACCTTGTATAAAAGTGTGGGGGTCATGCAGAGGGAAGAATGCTGAACTTTCTTGTCCCGCTCCCTCTCCCCACCCTGACACTGGAGGATGCGGAGAGGCTGGGGGTGGACTTTACTGAGCATGAAGTGAGGGATGCCTTTACAGGTCTTGCCAAGGGCAAAACCCCAGGAACGCCAGGAACAGATGGGCTTCCAGCTGATTTCTTTGTTTTCTACATGGAGGAGCTGGCTTCTAGGCTGGTGAAGGTGTATGAGGTGGCAAGAGAGGAGGGGGTTCTGCTCGAGTCGATGATAATCACACTGCTTAAACTGGACAAATCACCTCTAGACTGCACGGCCTATCAACCATTATCTATGCTTGATTTGGTACTTTAAAATACTAATTAGGATCCTGGCAATGAGACTTCTCCCATTTATGAACACCCTGGTTCACCCAGACCAGGCGGGGCTTATCCCAGGCTGAAACACAGCACTCAACATCAATCGACTGATTTCCATACTGTAGGCGAGAGGACGGGGAGGAGTACACGGCACAGTCTTCTCAATTGACATAGATAAGGCCTTCCATAGCCTTGAATGGGGAGTTCTGTATGCAGTTTTGGAACCAATGCGAGGGGGGCGGGTTTTTTTACGATGGGTACAGTTTCTAGATGCGGAACCCCTGGTGAGGGTGTGAATGAGCCGCACAATATTGGAGCAGTATTGGGTGGAGAGAGGAACACAATAGGGGTGCCCCCTCTCCCCCTTGTTATTCGCTGTAGCCATGGAGCCACTAGCATGTCCTGCCCGGATGGGTGAGAGGTACTGAGGCCTGCAGATGGGAGGACATAACCCCCATATTGCATTATATGCGGATGGCCTCCTATTGTTCTTGAACGATGTTAGACCTGACATCATTGGCTTGAGTCTCTCCTCCATTTTTTTCTGTTTGCCTCCTCTGTTTACGATGTTTTTGCTGGTATAATGCTTTGGGCACTGTGCCACTGCTGATCAGTGCCACAGTGCAAGTGCTCCCTATGTAAAATTACTGTATGGATTGAATTCCATGTTTGGCTTATTTGGTTTACTGTCAGTCCCTAGTCTAGTGCACCAGGAGTGCCAGGGCTTGTAAATACAAATGCTGCTAGTGGGCTTGCAGCACAGGTTGTGCCGCCCACAAGAGCGGCCTAGTAAAAGTGTGTCTACAGGTCTACCATTGCTAGACCTACGTGCAGCCTAGCACTGTCACGCTGACTCAGGTACACCACTTGCTAGTCCCTAAACCTTCCCTTAACTTCATGTTAGTCACCCCTATGGTAGGCCCACGGGCAGGGTGCATTGTAAGTATAAGGTAGGACAGGCCTGACCAAGTTGGCATGTCCTAATAGTGAATTACAGCCATATTTGTTTTTCACTATTGCGAGGTAACCTGCTCTCCATTAGTTAGAATGGGCTGCCAGGATTATTAATGCTATAATCCTAGCTGGCTCGGGGAGCATGGTGCAATGTCGAGTTTGGTATCCCTGAACTCGGGGTTTAATTACGCATACGTTTGTGTGGATGGTTTTTGGACTCTGGGTTTGAAAATAGCACTTTTAGAAAGTGGCTATTTTCTTGTCTAACTATTTCTGGTTTCTGCTGGTTTGGTGTGTGTGTGACAGGAGCTGGGTGGCTCCAGAGGTCTGGATGAGTCAGTGTGGGATGAGTGGGACATTTGCATTGAGAGTAGGGGGAGAGTAGTTCCTGATAGCCTGCCCTGCCTGATACAATGCTGGCTCCACCTCCTGCCAGGCGACTGATTGCTCTGTGCCTGCCATGGACGATCCTGGCCCCACCTCCTACCAGGAGGCCGATAGCTCTGCTCCTGCCAGTGACAATGCTGGCTCCACCTCCTGCTGGGCGTCTGAGGACCCAGCCCTGCTCAGTGAATAGGCCAGGTGCCTCTGCCTGGCTACACCCACAACAGACCCAGGATGTTGGGAAATTCCCCTACATGGACAAAGGGATCAAAGCCAAAAAGGGGTATAAGAGAAGGACCCCTGAACCAAGAATTTAGATCACTTCTGACAAGGAAACCTGAACCAAGGACAAGAAGCCTTCTGATCCAAGGACTTGCCTACCCCTTCTGCCAGTGTGCTGTTTGCTGGGGGGAATCCTGCAGTTGCTTCATTATTTTTGCCAAGGAACCAGGAGAGAGGAACTGAGTGTGTACTCTCAAGCTGTGCTAAAGAAAATCTCCAAGGGCTGGAAGAGTGCCAGCCTCCTGTTGAAGTCACAGGGCTAAAGGACTTCATCTGCTAAAAAGTGCTTGTTGCTGGAACTTGAGAATCCAGCACCTCTGAAAGAAACCAGCAATCTCGACGCCGACGGACGTCGCCGAATCCAGCTCGACATCGTGAGTAACGGCTCCAGTGTCCCGCTTCCTCGACGCCGGCCGCCGGGCCCGATCGACGCCAGCAGCAACGCCAGTGAGTAGTGAGTTCGGCTCCAGCTCCAAGGGACCTCGTGTCTGCACCGCTGCTGATCGCATCGACTTCGTACCCTCTCGACGCCGTGAGCGCTGCTCACTCTTGCAACATCATCCTCGACATCGACGACGACGCCGTATCCTGCTTCACCTCATGAGCGCTGCTCCTGCCTGACATCTGTCTACGCCGCTGCAGGTCGCCCAGACTCCAAGGCCGAATCGACGCCGGAGATGCGGCGCCGGACATCTCGACGCCGCTGATCATCGTGTGCTTCGCTTTTCCAAGGTACTGTGTTGTGGGGGTCTGTGCGACTCCGGGCTCGACGTAGCGGTCCTCCCGGTCGACGCCGAACCCTTTGTATTAACTTTGCCTCGACGTCGTGTGACTCCCGTGTGGGTTACACTGTTGCCAAGAACTGTGTTTTAAAGAAGAAGAGTTGCTTTTGATACTAAAGACTTTGTGCTAAGAAGAAACTACACTTGAACTATTATTTTTCCTTCCAAGAGTATTTATTAAGATTGTGGTATATTTTTGTCGTTATTTGGTCTTGTGCTGAGCCTTATATAAAAATCCTTATTTTTATAATACTACTCTGTCGTGTCCATTTGTAGTGTATTCACTTTATTACTGTATGTGGTCATGAATGCTTAACACACAGCCTCTGAGATAAGCCTGTCTGCTCTGCCAAGCTACAGAGGGGGTGAGCAGGGGTTATCAAAGGGTGTGATCCCATTGCCCTGACTAGAAAATGTGTGTCCCTATTTGTCAGAAGTGCATACCTCTGCCAACTAGAGACAGCCGGTTCTAACAAACGATCTGGAGGGAGAACTGTGAGGAGACAGCGAAATGTTGGCTGAGTTTGGAACAATGTCTAGGCTGAAGGAGAATTGCCAGAAGACCAGGCTCTTCCCATTGACCGAGGACGGTACCCGCCAGACAGTCTGGGAGACCTCATAGGGGGAAGCCTCGCTGTCTTCGATACTTGGGTGTTAAAATTTACCATTCCCAATCAGATATTCAGGAGTGGAACATAGGAGGGATATTGAGATCCTTAAAAGACAGCATGTCTTTCTGGAGCACCCTACCATTGTCATTTGCCAGCAGGGTGGCACTATTAAAAATGATAGCCCTTCCGAGGATACTGTATTTCTTTACCACACCATCGGTATCTATACCAAGTGCATGGTTCACGGAGTTAGACGTGTGGCTTCGTTCATATGGGGATCAGGCTGACGGCGAGTGGCCCTAGTGAAACTGAAAAGACTAACTGAAGAGCGGGACTCGCAGTCCCTGACTTTGAATTGAATATCTAGCGGGGCAACTGCAGTGGCTCACACAATGGATAGCGGGGACACAGACACCAAGGGGGGACATAGGGCCCTTTATACCTGAGCAAGATGATCGCTCTTCTGAGAATTGGAGGTGTACCACAAGAGGGTACAAACAAACTAAAAGCGATGGGACAATGCTGGGGTAGATGCCGTCAGAAGTCACAAACCTGGGTTGCCTACTCACCAGACCTTCCAATAACAGGGCTACAGGTGCTGCTACATGGAGGGCAGTGGAGACGCCTATAGGGCTTGGCACAGGCGGGAACCACAAAACTGGGAGACTTATTTAGAGATGGGGAATGACTGCACTTTGAAGTATTCCAAGCAGACTGGGACATCCCCAAGGCAAGTTCCTGCTCCATAGAGTGGTAACAGAAGCTATTCAAAAACAATGGAGGACAGGTACTCTGGAGATCAAGCACCGTGTCACATGTTGCTACCTGGGGACAGCGGGAGGCACGTTCAAAGCGGTCACATGCCTCTATAGAGCGAACAGTGCGGACTCTCTCCAACCCCTGACAGTGTTGCAAGACCGCTGGGCTACAGAACTGGATGTGCCTATGAAAGATAATGATTGGGAGAATACACTAGCCAGGACCTCTAAGATTTTGAGGAATGCCGATCTAGACTGATTAACTTTTATGTTCTACTCCGGGCGTACATTACTCCAGAAAGCATTCATAGATATTTTCACATGGAGGATGTGAGATGCCCACGGTGTGGTGACATTGGGGCAGACATGTTGCACATGATCTGTAGCTACCCACCTCTACATACATATTGGCAAGGAGTATCAGCTGAAGTGGCAAAAATAATTGACCGTGTGATCCTCTGCAAATGGGAGCCCTGTTTAATGAGCCTATGTCCCCACACAGCTAAATTAAAGGTCATGGATAAATTCCAGGACCTTGCCCTCATCCTAGCCAAGCGGGAAATCACAAGGTGCTGGAAGGCACCTGGGGCACCCCGAATAGCCGGATGGAAAAAGGAACTGGCAGCTTTGGCGCGGTGTGAGAGCCGGATACTACTTAGGAACGCAGCAGGGGGATAGGCAAGATCCACAGAGCCAGAGGATGGGAAATACTATTGGAGAACATGAGAAGCCCAGAACAAGAATCGGGGTGTTTCACCCTTGGCATGGTCCCGGTAGGGATGCCCCGTACTTCAGGATCCAGAGAGAGAGACGGATGGGCACTCCTCAGTATGGGAACATAAATCCACATAAAAAGTCAAGTGCGTGAACGTCAGAGCGTAAATTTAGGGAGAAAAATAGGAGCTAGGAACCATCATGACACCTTGTGACCTGCAGTTGGGGAATGGGTGGGGGGAGTTGGGTGGGAAATGTTCAATACAAAGGACAAATAGGATGCTGGGAAATGTTTAACATAAAGGACAAATAGGATGCTGAAGAAATAAATATTAATGTATTCTAACATGTGAAAGAGACATAATACAAGATGCGATTATTGATGTTTATTGAAGATGTATGTAAGCTGAAAATAAAATAAAATCTGTTTAAAAAAAACTGTGTTGACCACTATGAGATATATGCAACTATCCTCAGGCTGTGTCAGTCCCCAGGGCAGCATGAGTTGTAGAGCACTGCATGTGATATGCTGATAGCCAACATGTGCCTTACAATAATGCACAATGTGATGCTAGTAATATAATTAGGCAGGTGCGTCCCTAGAACCTTCTGCCATCTGAGTCGCATGCACTCCATGCAACTTAAAGAATAAATTCACTGATGTAGCAAAGTTTCATTCAGTGGCTTTTGATGCAACAGCAGTGCACGGCTTCTCCGATATCTCTAGTTGGGCTGTACAGCGGGTTGAGCCTTGTTAGATTCTCAGGACCTTCCTCAATACAGCTTCTCTCAGCGCCCTGTCGTGACCCGACAGATGGGATGACAGGACTGGAGGACACTAGGACCCTGTGGGTCATGAGGGAGGTGACCAGGTCACCGGACACCACATCCGGTTAGGGGCAGGAAGGACGGCAGATTGACCAGGACGGGCAGCAGGACAGATGTGTATGTGATCAGCTCCAAGAAGAAGTAATAAACAAACCATTGTGCATCTATCCTGTGTCCCGAGTCTGATGTGCTGCCTGACGCCCACCGCAGAGAACACAACATCTGGCGACAAAGCGACGCACCCATCTGCGTGCCCATTGAAAGAAAAAAAGCGATTTTACACCAGGAGCCCACCCTGGATCGCATCGTGCCCAGAAGAAGAAGACTGCGGGAAGCGCCAACAAAGAAGCTTGGCGACGTGGGAGCCCACCCCGACCGCCGCGAGAGAAGACTGGTTGTGCCGGTAAGCGCAGTGCAGAGCAGCGCGAAGTTTAAAGAATTGGCCCGAGCTCACGCGAGCGGCCATCTTGAGGTCAGGCGCGAGGGCCAATCCACGAGCAGCATCGTGCGGGCGGTCATTTTGAGGTCAGGCAACACCGCAATTGGCTGCGAAGTCTCGCGAGACCCTCAGCAGCCATCTTGAAGTCAGGCACATGAGCCAATCAGCAAGCAGGAAACTCGGGCGGCCATATTAAGGTCAGGAAAAAACGAAAATAGTGAAAAAACGCCGATTTCAATGAAAAAACGAAAATAAGCACAGGCAAAGACAAGGAGAAAGAAGAAGAATATAAGGAAAAAGGACCTAGAAAGCACAGAAGAGGCCAAACAAAGTCAAACAAAGGAACAAACAAAAGACAACAAAAAAGGATAGAAGCAAGATACAAGAAAAAGACCAGAATAAAGACAACAAAAAAAGGACTAAGAAAGATCAAAAGAGGCTAAATAAAGTGAAAGAAAAAAAAAGAAGTGAAAAGAAAGAAAAGAGACAGCAAAAAGAATAAAGAAGGAAAGACGTAGAAAAACAAAATAACAAGGAAGGGACAAAGACCCCCCAAAGGCAAAAGTGAAGGAAAAGAAGAATATAAAAGGAAAGAAAACAAAAAGGAAACATAGAACAACACACAAAGAAGCGACAGAACAAAAAGAGAAAAGAGCATAGGAACGCAAGAAGGCAAGAATGGCAGACCCAAAGCCCAGCGCACAATACAGGAGGCCTCTGCCGTTCAACCTATCGGAGCCACAAATAGGAATCAGGTGGGAAAAGTGGATCAGACGGTTTGAAAGATATATTGAAGCGACAGATGTAACAGACGGAAAGAGACTAGGATTACTACTGAACTTAGCAGGGGATGACGTCGAAGAACTTCTGGTGACACTGCCTACCGAAGAAACAAAGACATATGAGAAATTAAAGAAATTTTTAACGGCCAAATTTGACCCACAACGAAATGTTGACTTCGAACGATATACATTTACTATTGCGTGTCAACAAGTCGACGAAACGCTAGATGACTTCGCGACAAGGCTGAGAAAACTGGTGACACATTGTGAGTTCGACAAATTCGATAACGAACAAGCAATAAGGCTACGGATCATAGAAGGCTGTCGCGACACAGGATTCAGGGCAAGAATACTCAAGGAACCGACCTCATTGGAGAACATCCTGTCACTAGCGAGAGCAGAGGCGAGAGCAACGAAACATGCCAAGGAAATGGAAAGAGGGAAGAACATTGAAATCGAAAACGCACACCTCATGACAAACAAATATCGCACAGGCCGGTGGAAGAATGACTGGAGGGAACAAAAAGAGAGGAGACAACCTGAAGGAACATGCTACAGGTGCGGAATGGAATTTCCACACAGAGGCCCGTGCCCAGCGTTTGGCCAGACGTGCAGAAGATGTAATGGAAGAAATCACTACACCAGTATGTGCCAAGGCGTACAATTCAGAGACGACAGAGGACAGGCAGAAGCACCCGGGAAAAGACGGACTTTGCAAAGATAGGAGTAGGAGCAAATGAAGCGGAATTTGTACTGGACAGTGGTGCAACATGCAATGTCATGTGCGCATCGGAGTTTGAGAAGATGGAAGCCAAGCCGACACAGAGAGCATCCAAGGTAAAGATTTTCACCTGGGGGTCAAAGAAACAGGTACAAAACCTGGGAAAGTTCACAGAGGAACTGAAATATGAAGGCAAAAAGAACAAAGAGGACATCCATGTGCTGAAAGGCGATGTCCCAGGATCATGCTTGCTGAGCAACAGCACCGCCCAAACAATGGGTCTCATAACTATGACAAAAAAAAATTAAAGACAGACTGAGAGCAAGAAAAGAGAAGACACAGGGACAAGAGAAAGATGAAGAGAACGGAAAAGAATCACTGAGGGAACAAACAAAACAAAGGGCGGCCGTAGAAGGAGAGGAGCCAACGGAGATAGTGCCAGCTGGCCCACGATATTGGGCACACAGCAAGGAGCTAGAAGCAGTCGAAGAGAGGTTGGCAAGCGGAGAGCAGAAGGAGGACAACCATCAAACAGAAGCAAAAGCAGATGGCAGAGAACAGTGACCAAAAGGGGAATGCAAGGGAACAAAGGGACTAAGTGATGAAACGTAGGAGTCAGGACTGGAGAGACGGGTCAACCAGACACATGGACACTCTCTCTCTATGGACACTCTCTCTCTCTCTCTCTCTCTCTCTCTCTCTCTCTCTCTCTCTCTCTCTGTCTCTCTCTCTCTCTCTCTCTCTCTCTCTCTCTCATTCTCTCTCTCTCTCTCTCTCTCTCTTTTCACACCATAACAGTCAGTAAATGCTGTCAAGGGTTAAGGGGGCGAAAATGATCAGAAGAACTGTACCATGAACATTTGTTTGCAACAAAGGGGGAGATGTTGTGACCCGACAGATGGGATGACAGGACTGGAGGACACTAGGATCCTGTGGGTCATGAGGGAGGTGACCAGGTCACCGGACACCACATCCGGTTAGGGACAGGAAGGACGGCAGATTGACCAGGACAGGCAGCAGGACAGATGTATATTTGATCAGCTCTAAGAAGAAGTAATAAACAAAGCATTGTGCAACTAACCTGTGTCCTGAGTCTGATGTGCTGCCTGACTCCCACCACAGAGAACACGACACGCCCTACAAACGTGCATTATCTATAACAAGATGAGATACAGGGACCAGGCTGTGCTCTGGAAGATGCCTTTCTGAATGGGAAGACATTCTATGATTATCACAAAGAAAAGAAAACATTTCACATGGGTAGGAAGGCAAAGGAACATTGGATTCTTTAAGTAGAATTTAACCTTCACCTAGAAATAGAAAATTCTAGGCAGCAAAAACGCTCCCTGGTTCAACGATGATCTTAAGACATCCAAGAAACTCTGTCGCTCTCTTGAGAAGGCCTGGAAAAAAGACCCAAACACCAGCACCAAGGATGCCTTCAAAAACGGCACCCGCACACACCACCAACTGATCCGGACTGCCAAGAAAGCTGCACTTAAAGACCGACTAGACAACAACGCCCACAACAGCAACGAATTATTCAACATCGTCAAAGAATTTACCAACCCCTCAGCCAACTCCAACGACATCACTCCCTCTCAAACCCTCTGCGACTCCCTAGCCTCGTTCTTCCACAACAAAATCGCAGACATCCACAACAGCTTCGACAACTAACCCGGAGACCAACCCACCCAACCTTCTGCCATACCCTCACCCCCCTTGAACATCCTTAATGACTGGAACCCAATCTCCACTGAGGACACCATCCGCCTGATGAACTCCATCCACTCAGGATCCCCCACAGACCCATGCCCTCACCATATCTTCAACAAAGCTGACTCCATCATAGCACCACACCTCCGAGACGTCATCAACTGCTCCCTCAACTCCGCCACCTTCCCGGAAAGCTGGAAACACGCCGAACTCAGCGCCCTTCTGAAAAAACCCACAGCTGACCCCACCGAACTCAAAAACTACCGCCCCATCTCGCTCCTACCATTCCCGGCCAAAGTCATCGAGAAAGCCGCCAACAACCAGCTCGCCGCCTTCCTCGAAACCAACAAATCCTTCGACTCCTCACAGTCCGGCTTCCGAGCAAAACACAGCACTGAAACCAAACTCATCGCAGCAACAGACGACATTCGAACCCTACTGGACAATGGAGATACAGTCGCCCTCATCCTCCTTGACCTCTCCGCAGCCTTCGACACAGTCTGTCATAACACCCTCCTACAACGCCTCAGAAACATCGGAATCCAAGAAAAAGCACTGGATTGGATCACCTCGTTCCTTACCGGAAGAACTCAGAGAGTCCGCCTTCCACCATTCAAGTCAGAGGCCACTGAAGTCATTTGCAGCGTGCCACAAGGATCTTCACTCAGCCCTACCCTCTTCAACGTATACATGAGCCCCCTCGCGACCATCGCACGCCAACACAACCTCAACATCATCTCCTACGCTGATGACACTCAACTGATCCTCTCACTCACCAAAGACCCGAACACCGCCAAAACCAACCTACATGAAGGAATGAAAGAAGTAGCCGAGTGGATGAAGCACAGCCATCTGAAACTGAACTCAGACAAAACAGAAGTCCTTATCTTAGGCACCTCCCCCTCCGCCTGGGATGACTCTTGGTGGCCAGAGGCCCTTGGAAAAGCCCCATCCCGACGGACCACGCACGGAACCTGGGCATCATCCTGGACTCCTCGTCTCTCGATGAACAGACAAGTCAACGCCGTTTCATCATCGTGCTTCAACATTCTTCGCATGCTCAAAAAAACATTTCGCTGGATCCCTACCGAAACTAGAAAAACGGTCACCCACGCACTGGTCACGAGCCGCCTGGACTACGGTAACACCCTATACGCCGGTACCACCGCAAAACTTCAGAAAAAACTCCAACGCATCCAGAACGCTTCAGCCAGACTCATACTAGACATCCCGCGTAAAGACCACATTTCTAGTCACCTGAAAAACCTCCACTGGCTCCCCGTCAATAAGAGAATAACATTCCGCCTCTTAACCCACGCACACAAAGCACTTTACGAACTCGGACCCGAATGCCTCAACACACGACTTTCCTTCTACACCCCCTCCCGCCAGCTACGCTCCTCCAACCAAGCCCTTGCTGCTGTACCTCGCATCAACAAAACCACCATGGGAGGAAGATCCTTCTCCTACCTGGCAGCTAAAACCTGGAACTCACTTCCCATTCACCTTCGCCTCACTCAGAACCACCTAGCATTCAGAAAGCAACTTAAAACTTGGATATTCGACAAGTAATTCCCCACCCTTCTTCAAGCGCCTTGAGACCCTCTGGGTATGTAGCGCGCTTTATAAATTACTTGACTTGACTTGACTTGACAAAGGAAGTTGGCAACCTCTCTTAGTCATTTGAAATGTAGGCCTACATTAACTGGGGTCCTCCTAAATGTAAATTTGCATATTTTCTCTACAAATATGAATAGAAAACAGCCATTACAAGGCGACTCTAGCCACCCAGTACCTTTACCACGCATGCATAACCATGGTGCACGGTTACTACGCATAGCCATTACCACACATTTTTGTTACAATGCGGCATACGTAGTAATGGTTATGCGAGTAACTGACGTGCAATCAATGTAATTGTGGTAAAGGTACTGGCACGGTGGTGTCATTTGAGGAAATGGAGAGGCTTCTGCTTCCTCTTGCCGATCTGTGCCATGGCTCGCATAAGAAGAGGATCCTCGTCTACCGAGGTAAGGGGGATTGGGCATCGATTTAGGGCTTTAGACTGGGGGGTGTTCTTTTCATCTAAAAAGTACTTTGGGACGGTTTTAGAGCTCAGGGCAGGGGTCGGGTATTTTTAAAAAAGGACTCGGGGAGAGGGGGCGTGCTGGGGTCTAGTGTTATGGCTTAGGGCAGGGGTCAGGTAATTACTAAAAAGGGCTGGGGAGGGGAGATTGTGCTGGGGTTTGGTTTTAGGGCAGGGATTGGATATTTCTTTTAAAGGACTGAGGAAAGGGGGGCATTCTAGGGGTACAATATTAGGGCTCAGGGAAGGGTTAGGGTATTTTAACGAGGGCTGAGGGGGCAACGGGGATCAGTTTCTGAACGGGGCAGAAAAAACCATTATCACGCAAAGGGCTTTACCATATATGCTTTTACAAATAAAATTGTTGTAAAGGCATGTGTGGTAAAGATATATTTTTAAAAGAGAAGTGTGGAAAAGGTTATGCCTGGTACAGGTATTCGCACTGTAATGCATGCGTGGTAAAGGCATGCGTGGCAACGGAATGCGTTGTACCGTCATATAACCATATGAATTGTGTTTTCATGTGTAAATGTTTTGTAGGAACAAATATTTAATATATCGAAAAACTTTAGCAGCCTGGTACCAGCTCGCTCTTCTAAAGAAAGTGAAACCATTTTTCCTAGAAAGTGACTTCAGAACTGCTGTTCAAGCCTGGATACTATTGCATCTGGATGGTGGTACCGGCCTGCTCCATAGCCTCCCAGATTCCACATTGGCACCTTTTAAGGGTACCATACGTACCGCTGCACATCTCATCCAAGGCCTGCAGAAATATGATCGCATCACCCTCACATTGATGGAACTCCATTGCTTCCCATAGCCATTCGCACCATCCTCAAAACTAGCTGCATTATTTACAAAGCCATTATAACCAGCACCTGGTAGAGAAGCTCTATGCACCCAGGATCTGGAACAACATCCCCATAAACATCGGAACTGACCCAATCCTGCTCCAATTTAGACAAAAAGAATTGAAGACATACCTTTAAAGAACACTACATTACAGTACAGTAAGAATCCACAACTATCTTTCTCTCATGTCACTCATTGACTTCATGCTTGTTTTTGATTCTGTACTGAGATCCTCAAATGTTATTCTAGGTTCATGTTATACAAATACCTCATACACGCATACATACAAAGAAAAGGAGCACTAAGAGAAGATCCCGGTACCAACTGACAAGAGTCCCAGAATCTGCAAGCAAGAACAAAGTCCTCGTCCTGGGACCATCGCCCTCCGTCTGGGACGACTCTTGGTGGCCCCCCGCCCTGGGCGCCGCTCCCAAGCCAACAGACCACGCACACAACCTGGGCTTCATCCTGGACTCCTCCCTCTCGATGACCAGACAAGTCAACGCCGTCTCCTCATCATGCTTCAACACCCTACGCATGCTCCCCAAGATCTTCCGATGGATCCCGACTGAAACCAGGAAGACGGTCACCCAGGCACTCGTCACCAGCTGAATGGACTACGGAAACACCCTCTACGCCGGAACCACAGCCAAGCTACAGAAAAGACTCCAGCGCATCCAGAACGCCACCGTCCGACTCATCCTGGACATCCTCCGACGCAGCCACATCTCCGGCCACCTGAAGGACCTACACTGGCTCCCCGTCAACAAGAGGATCACGTTCAGGATCTTCACCAACGCACACAAGTCTCTCCACGACCTGGGCCCCAAGTACCTCAACGACCGCTTGACCTTCTACACGCCCACCCACCAGCTACGTTCTACAAGCCTCGCCCTCGCCGCCGTACCACGCATCCGAAGAGCCACCCCCGGAGGCAGTTCCTTCTCCTACCTGGCGGCCAAGACATGGAACTCCTTCTCCATCCATCTTCGACTGACCCAGGACCATCTCGCCTTCAGGAGACAACTCAAGACCTGACTGTTTGAGCAATAGCGGACCCCTTCCCACAAGCGCCTTGAGACCCTGCCGGGTGAGTAGTACGCTATACAAATGCTATGATTGATTGATTGATTGAAAGTGAATATACCCATTCTAAAGGATCTACACAAGTTCCTCCCGCTTATGCTACTGCCACTACTGATCAAGCTATACGCATAATGCATAGACAAAGCCTTAAAGTTAAACACATACAACAATCACCCATAGCCAAATCTCACCACCTTTCTTCCTTCCTTCAGGTTAATTTGGTACACCAATACATACATCCCACACAAAAAAGGGTAGCTCTGTACAAACCCCCAGGAGCAAGTTTATATCTCTTTAGTTTCCTCTCACAAGCTCTCTCAGGATACCAATCTTTTGCTGGGGTCCAAAAATACTCCCTTGTGGTGATGGCAGCAGCTGTGCCCATGAGACTATGGCAACCGCCACAAAGAGCCTGACACTGATAAGTGGAAGTAGACCCATGACAACCTATAGTGGGGCCTGGATGTTCAAGATGATGAATACTCTCAAACATTTGCCCAGGGGCCACAAAGTATGGTCTATGGTGTGACCGAGAGTCACACTGATGCCAGCAGAGTGGTGCTAGGGGGTATGAGTGGTTATGGTATTTTGTAAGGAGTTCTAACGTTTTTTTAATAAATGGGAAAACATTTAATAGTGGTTAACTAAAGTTAAGTGGTACGGGACACTACCATAGTGACTTCATAACTTTATTTAACTTGCAAATAAATGTTTATCCGTTTATTTAGCACTTTTTCTGAATATTAGGGCTCAGCAAGCTAGCAACAGCTCATGCAGATGTTCACCAGGGGGACTGCATGTAAAGGTCAAGGGGGCCACAAGTGGCCCGCAGGCTGTACTTTGAGTATCACTGTTCTAGAGAGTGATCCGAAGGCCATCCAGCCTCGGTTTTTCTAGTCACATTGCACTGCAACCCAGTGGTATTGTGCCTGAGTCAGCCAGAAAGTGATCAATCCCTCTAGCCTGATCACTCCCCTAACTGTAGAATTATATGAAGAGCACCCTTGTTGGCATAGTTGGTTGCTAAAATGTTGACCACTGTTTTGAAGATGGGCGAAGTTAGCACACCAAAATGGTGGGTGGAAAATAAGGCTTGGGCCCTAATAAACATTGCAGCAGCCATGGCACACAAGGGGATTGAGGCCAGAGATTATGCCAAAGTCCTAACCTTGTTAGGAGAAGCCATTAACAAACTGCTACACCTCAATCATGACAGAAGAGTGTACATCTGGCTGCCTGTGTTTTGGGGGATCCATCCAATTCCTATAGTAGAAAACTTTCCATATTTAGCTAGACTGGTCATGCCAGTTGATAGGCCAATGGACTTGCAGTGTAGGAAAAAGAGATCACAGTAGAATCTTTGCGGGCCCTCAAGGAAACACAGTAGCCTCTCTCGGACCTCAATTCAAGCTGTTGAAGCCAATTCTACATTCGAGAAGAGCACAAGGACTAGGAAAGAAACATTAACCCAGTTCATGATCGGTAGCCAGAGGGATGGTTGTGACCACCTAGCCAGCTTTATTGAGCGCACTGAAGAAGTACTGCAGTAACCCCTCATCAAGAGAGGGTTTCCACAAGAATACATGAATGCCACCATCTAGAGTAGATGCTCCCCAATGCAACTGAACTCCAGCAGATGCTTCAATGGCTTTGAGTAGTGGAAAGAATAGGCATTCCTCCAGCTTCACCAACTTTCCTTGAGCAATTCTTGAGAGGAGCACGGAGAGACAAGGACTCCGCTCGAGAGGTGTTGGATGTATAACGTAATGTGGAAGAGAGCTATCTAATCAGTAGAGAAGACGTGATACTGATGACGGTGCGAGAGTTACATCAGCAGGTAGCTAGCTGTTCTGAAGGTCAATACTCATAACCACCACATGACTGATGGCGCAGGTGTGAATCCTGGCAGGAACACTTTAGACTTTCTTCTTTTTGAGGTTGATAATACATTTACAGTAGTTGCTTTTACAAATAAAATTGTTGTAAAGGCATGTGTGGTAAAGATATATTTTTAAAAGAGAAGTGTGGAAAAGGTTATGCCTGGTACAGGTATTCGCACTGTAATGCATGCGTGGTAAAGGCATGCGTGGCAACGGAATGCGTTGTACCGTCATATAACCATATGAATTGTGTTTTCATGTGTAAATGTTTTGTAGGAACAAATATTTAATATATCGAAAAACTTTAGCAGCCTGGTACCAGCTCGCTCTTCTAAAGAAAGTGAAACCATTTTTCCCAGAAAGTGACTTCAGAACTGCTGTTCAAGCCTGGATACTATTGCATCTGGATGGTGGTACCGGCCTGCTCCATAGCCTCCCAGATTCCACATTGGCACCTTTTAAGGGTACCATACGTACCGCTGCACATCTCATCCAAGGCCTGCAGAAATATGATCGCATCACCCTCACATTGATGGAACTCCATAGCTTCCCATAGCCATTCGCACCATCCTCAAAACTAGCTGCATTATTTACAAAGCCATTATAACCAGCACCTGGTAGAGAAGCTCTATGCACCCAGGATCTGGAACAACATCCCCATAAACATCGGAACTGACCCAATCCTGCTCCAATTTAGACAAAAAGAATTGAAGACATACCTTTAAAGAACACTACATTACAGTACAGTAAGAATCCACAACTATCTTTCTCTCATGTCACTCATTGACTTCATGCTTGTTTTTGATTCTGTACTGAGATCCTCAAATGTTATTCTAGGTTCATGTTATACAAATACCTCATACACGCATACATACAAAGAAAAGGAGCACTAAGAGAAGATCCCGGTACCAACTGACAAGAGTCCCAGAATCTGCAAGCAAGAACAAAGTCCTCGTCCTGGGACCATCGCCCTCCGTCTGGGACGACTCTTGGTGGCCCCCCGCCCTGGGCGCCGCTCCCAAGCCAACAGACCACGCACACAACCTGGGCTTCATCCTGGACTCTTCCCTCTCGATGACCAGACAAGTCAACGCCGTCTCCTCATCATGCTTCAACACCCTACGCATGCTCCCCAAGATCTTCCGATGGATCCCGACTGAAACCAGGAAGACGGTCACCCAGGCACTCGTCACCAGCTGAATGGACTACGGAAACACCCTCTACGCCGGAACCACAGCCAAGCTACAGAAAAGACTCCAGCGCATCCAGAACGCCGCCGTCCGACTCATCCTGGACATCCTCCGACGCAGCCACATCTCCGGCCACCTGATGGACCTACACTGGCTCCCCGTCAACAAGAGGATCACGTTCAGGATCTTCACCAACGCACACAAGTCTCTCCACGACCTGGGCCCCAAGTACCTCAACGACCGCTTGACCTTCTACACGCCCACCCACCAGCTACGTTCTACAAGCCTCGCCCTCGCCGCCGTACCACGCATCCGAAGAGCCACCCCCGGAGGCAGTTCCTTCTCCTACCTGGCGGCCAAGACATGGAACTCCTTCTCCATCCATCTTCGACTGACCCAGGACCATCTCGCCTTCAGGAGACAACTCAAGACCTGACTGTTTGAGCAATAGCGGACCCCTTCCCACAAGCGCCTTGAGACCCTGCCGGGTGAGTAGTACGCTATACAAATGCTATGATTGATTGATTGATTGAAAGTGAATATACCCATTCTAAAGGATCTACACAAGTTCCTCCCGCTTATGCTACTGCCACTACTGATCAAGCTATACGCATAATGCATAGACAAAGCCTTAAAGTTAAACACATACAACAATCACCCATAGCCAAATCTCACCACCTTTCTTCCTTCCTTCAGGTTAATTTGGTACACCAATACATACATCCCACACAAAAAAGGGTAGCTCTGTACAAACCCCCAGGAGCAAGTTTATATCTCTTTAGTTTCCTCTCACAAGCTCTCTCAGGATACCAATCTTTTGCTGGGGTCCAAAAATACTCCCTTGTGGTGATGGCAGCAGCTGTGCCCATGAGACTATGGCAACCGCCACAAAGAGCCTGACACTGATAAGTGGAAGTAGACCCATGACAACCTATAGTGGGGCCTGGATGTTCAAGATGATGAATACTCTCAAACATTTGCCCAGGGGCCACAAAGTATGGTCTATGGTGTGACCGAGAGTCACACTGATGCCAGCAGAGTGGTGCTAGGGGGTATGAGTGGTTATGGTATTTTGTAAGGAGTTCTAACGTTTTTTTAATAAATGGGAAAACATTTAATAGTGGTTAACTAAAGTTAAGTGGTACGGGACACTACCATAGTGACTTCATAACTTTATTTAACTTGCAAATAAATGTTTATCCGTTTATTTAGCACTTTTTCTGAATATTAGGGCTCAGCAAGTTAGCAACAGCTCATGCAGATGTTCACCAGGGGGGCTGCATGTAAAGGTCAAGGGGGCCACAAGTGGCCCGCAGGCTGTACTTTGAGTATCACTGTTCTAGAGAGTGATCCGAAGGCCATCCAGCCTCGGTTTTTCTAGTCACATTGCACTGCAACCCAGTGGTATTGTGCCTGAGTCAGCCAGAAAGTGATCAATCCCTCTAGCCTGATCACTCCCCTAACTGTAGAATTATATGAAGAGCACCCTTGTTGGCATAGTTGGTTGCTAAAATGTTGACCACTGTTTTGAAGATGGGCGAAGTTAGCACACCAAAATGGTGGGTGGAAAATAAGGCTTGGGCCCTAATAAACATTGCAGCAGCCATGGCACACAAGGGGATTGAGGCCAGCGATTATGCCAAAGTCCTAACCTTGTTAGGAGAAGCCATTAACAAACTGCTACACCTCAATCATGACAGAAGAGTGCACATCTGGCTGCCTGTGTTTTGGGGGATCCATCCAATTCCTATAGTAGAAAACTTTCCATATTTAGCTAGACTGGTCATGCCAGTTGATAGGCCAATGGACTTGCAGTGTAGGAAAAAGAGATCACAGTAGAATCTTTGCGGGCCCTCAAGGAAACACAGTAGCCTCTCTCGGACCTCAATTCAAGCTGTTGAAGCCAATTCTACATTCGAGAAGAGCACAAGGACTAGGAAAGAAACATTAACCCAGTTCATGATCGGTAGCCAGAGGGATGGTTGTGACCACCTAGCCAGCTTTATTGAGCGCACTGAAGAAGTACTGCAGTAACCCCTCATCAAGAGAGGGTTTCCACAAGCATACATGAATGCCACCATCTAGAGTAGATGCTCCCCAATGCAACTGAACTCCAGCAGATGCTTCAATGGCTTTGAGTAGTGGAAAGAATAGGCATTCCTCCAGCTTCACCAACTTTCCTTGAGCAATTCTTGAGAGGAGCACGGAGAGACAAGGACTCCGCTCGAGAGGTGTTGGATGTATAACGTAATGTGGAAGAGAGCTATCTAATCAGTAGAGAAGACGTGATACTGATGACGGTGCGAGAGTTACATCAGCAGGTAGCTAGCTGTTCTGAAGGTCAATACTCATAACCACCACATGACTGATGGCGCAGGTGTGAATCCTGGCAGGAACACTTTAGACTTTCTTCTTTTTGAGGTTGATAATACATTTACAGTAGTTGCTGATACCTGCTCCGTGCTTAAAAATGGCAAAACGGGTGATCTCAAGCTCTAGGTGTGAAACAATTTAGACTACTACTACTACTACTACTAATAATAATAATAATAATTATTATTATTATTATTATAATAATAAAAACAATTACAGTTGTAATAATTATTATCAATATCCTTCTTTTCTCATTACATCTGTAGTCTGCCCACTAAACCAAAATGGTCATCTGCTGATTTTCACTTAATTTCCCAAATGGGAACCAATTTAGGAGCCAAGTCAGGAAAGGTCATGTGCCAATGTTGCAACCAACATCGAAGGGAAGGGCAGACCCCAGAGCAAAAATAAAAATTGGATGTAAATAGTTGCTGATGGCCATAGTGAAAAGTATCATGTATCAAAAGCCTAATTAAATGCATGTGAAAAAGTACTATGCAATACAATTAGGGGCCAGATGTATGCAACCATTTTGTGTTTGCAAACACCACGATTCGCAGAATCGCAGGTGTTGTGAATGCAAAACATTTATTTAAAATGTGGCAAGCTTATTTTGTGAGTCAGAGATGCTTTTTTGACTCACAAAATGAGTTTAGTGGTCCATGCCAAATCACAATTAGGAACGAGTATAAAAGCGATTCGTTATAATTGAGGCTCCCTGTTCTCCGTTTTTAGGTCGAGGACCGAAAGGCTGCGCTTGCGCAGTCTCCGGTCGGAGATTTAATGACTTTTAGTACGGGCCTGAACCTGCCTCTCTCTTCCATTGGCTGGCTCTCTAAACGGAGGCCAGCCATTGGATGAGAGGGGCATCTCTCAGTTCAAGTCCTGTCTCTTTCGGATTCGGGGGTGTGTTTTTTTGCGTTCTTTCAACTGTGACGTCATCCGTCACTCAGAACGCCCAAAACACGCCCCCGAATCCGAAATTTTTGGAGTTGCGGCCGCCATTTTGCGTTTTTTCTTGTTTCTGAATGAGTGTCCTTTGTGTAACCCCAGTAATTCAGAAATCTTTGTGCCGGGGAGAGAGAATGCCCTGCCCGGATGCAGCCACCTCGGCCTCGGGATAAGGACTCCATCCGGATGGTAACGACCACTTTAAAATGATTTACTCTTTAAAAGCCAAGGACGCTTATTTTACGCTTTCTGGCCGGGCCAGAACAACCCGTGTGATCTTCTGTTTGTCCGTGATGAGGAAAAGTCCACATCTTTAGATCGGGAGTTTTGATCTAATTTGTTTGTTTTATTTATTTTATTTTTAACTTGAAGTCCCGTTTTTGACCGTGAAGTGGGGTTTCGTCTAACGGAAGCCTCCGCCAGTCACCAGGAACAGTTCCTGTGGTCCCATCGTGCAAGCGAGGAGTGACCCTGTCACTAGTGCATGGCACCAGGAGTGTGCAAGGTAGCAATGGTGAACATCACGCACAGTTGGTGGCATGTTGTGCGAATGTTATATACATCCGACTGATACCTGCAGGGGTGTTATATTCTTTAAGGACACGCATGGCTGGTCTTGTACATCGCCTAATGGAAGATAAAGGAGGCGTAATGTTTCAGAATCTCACTGGTTGGTCACCGGGACATACATCATAATCTAGCCTTAAATTTAAAATGGACTTGCCTACTATCTCGTTTCGTATATTAGACTGCCCACGTGCTCCTTAAGCATTCCGAGTTATTTTGAGTGTGAAACGAGGGACCTAAACCATAGTGGGATGTTTAGGCTGCAATGCACGTGGTCTGTAAGGCACGAGAACCCGAGAGTTAAAGCAAATGCGTGCCTTGGGTGTTTGTGATTGGACGAAATGTAAGCGCGTCACATGGCTCTTTATATTGTGTTGTGGTGTCGGAAAGGTGGTTTATGAACAGGTTTGTTCCGTTTGTAACCAGTGTCATTTTAGTTTTGGTAACTTCTGCGGTTTTAGCCATGACTTGTCTGAAGGAAACTGTTGTACCTCACTCTGAAACTTTGCTGTCACGTGTGTTTGTGTGTGTCGCTCGGGGATAACCGGGCACGTGCGTGTATGGCAATACTATTTCTTTTCTTGTTTAAGTATGCCCTATGATTTTGTATCCACTGCATCTATTGCATTTGGAGTTGAACTTGTCTTAAATCTTGTACAGTGTATTCTTCATGTGTTAAAGCTTTTCGCGTGCAGGTAAGCATGGCGCATTGCTTTATTAGTCTCACTGCTTCCCAGGTGTTGCTCGCATGGTTCATTCTACCACTTAACATTGACTGTGTTATGGTAATTCCACCTGTACTGCAGAGTAAATAGGTATTATGGTGAATGATCTGCTAATAAAGGTATTATGGTGAATGAGCTGCTAATAACCATTTGAAGCTGGAAGCAGTATGCAGAAATCTGCAGCCTGTCACGTATGTTGTCATCAAAATAATGGAGAGGGAGAAGGTGGGCGGGAGAGGCAGGTTGGGGGTCACCTACCTGGCACCTTGGTTTGCTGGTTGCTTTAAGACCCAACTGTGTGAGCTAAACTCTACAATAAATGCGGAATGTGGTTCTACTTCACCTCTCCTCCCGTGAGGACAGACGGGCGTTAGCCATTGGTCAGAGCGGAGGTCACGTGGTTCTCTGTACAGCACTTATGTCTTGGTCGTATTCCATTAGTTCTCGTTCATGAATTAATTGGCATTATATGTAACCATATTTTGTATAAATAAACTTACTAGACCACCTGCGTATTCCTAAAGCGGTGCACGAAAAGATGAAGTGCGGTATGTTTATTTTATTGTTTTGGGGCACTTGAAGTGTTGACTGAAACTGGTGAGAATTCTATGATCAGATCAGTCATTGTACTGGCATCATATGCCTCTTTGGACAATTAACTAAGTCCTACAGCGTCACTTCCGCTGATGTCCAGTGGATCTCCAAATCTGTCATTGGTGTTAAAGCTAAAGTCACAACTGAATGCCATTTACGTAGCAAAACTGCGAAAGACTTTGACCCGCTGTTTGTGCAGGACATATTGTCTCCTATGTCCACAAAACCCTTATTCTGCACTTTGATCCTTTAGAACCCATTCTTACTTGGGGCCAGTGGTCCAAGTTATCAGTTTGGCAGGATAGCTCAGTGAGTTAAGTGTTAGCTGCCGAGATCTGAGGGTCACAGCGTTTCTCATGTTTCCCCTTCCCCAGTCAATTACCTGATTATCAGCCTTGATTAAGTTGCTGTTAATTCACATACAGGTTCCGTGTATAGTAATTAATGTGTCTAAAAGGCGTCTATATATATGGGAGGAGGAGCTACGTGGGCGTCCAAGATGGTCGCGTAAGCAGAGGACTCCCGGGACCCGCGCCGCCCTCCTGCGACTATCCTTGAAATATTCTGGTTATTATTATAGGCTTTTGAAGATCTTCTCTTGCTGATTCCAATATCCTTTCAAAAATCGAATTTGGATGTCGGGAACCGATTTTACACCAACTTCATCTTTCCGGCCCTGCCCCGATCGAAACCGGGGACTCTGCTGTCTTGGTGGGCCGAGGAGTAAGTCAACAACAACGGCCTCCCAGTCGGCCTTATTGTCACTTTCAGTTTCGATTTCTCCTCGACCACTAGATTGACTATTCTGTGAGCGGATCGGCTCCCAAGTCGGTGCAGCTTCGACCCGCTGTGTTGTCCTGCCATATCCCTTTACCCCTGCTTCATCCCTCGATTCGCAATCTACAGTATTGGCCTAAAATTCTGATCCGGTATCTCAACAGCATCTGCCATTTTCACCAGGTCCAGAGGACCCCTTCGGGGCATGGCTTCCAATATGGCTTCCAAACCTGAGTTCGAGAGGCGCAAGACAAAGACGCCGATCCGTGGGGGACCTATTCAGACTAATGTGATGGACCGCTATACGCAACCAAAGGGTTCCCCCGGCAGTGCCGGCCGTACTCTTGCAGACCCCAAGACAGACTCTACCGCGCCATCGGAGGTTTCGCTCCAGGACCTGATGAGTGCCATTACTGGGATGAAGGCTGATATGGGGCTACAGTATGAGGCTCTTGCCTCCAAGATCGATACTGTGGCTGTCGATGTCACACTTATCAGAGCGGATCTGGCTAAGACTAATGAGAGGGTCAAGGCTTTGGATTTGAAGACCTCCAGTCTCATCACTGATATGTCGGACGCACAGTCGGAAATTGGTAACCTGCGATCATCGCACGACTTGATGGCCCGACGACTGGACGAATATGAAAATAGGGCCCGGCGGAACAACATACGCTTGGTGGGAGTGCCAGAAAATCAAGAAGATACCACTGTCGACCTTCTTGTGGAGGATTTGATCCTCAACCATCTTGCTCCCGCCGGACTCAGCAAATTCTTCGCTGTTGAACGTGCTTATTGCTTCCCGGGTGGGAAGATTAAACCGGGGCTCCCCCCCCCCTCCCCCCCCCCCCCCGAGGCCTATTATTGCAAGGCTTTTCCATTTTCGGGACAGAGACGCTATTCTCCAGGCCTCCCGAGGTCGTGGCCCATTGAAGTTCGACAATAGTACTGTTAACATCTACCCAGATTTTACTCCTCAAGTCCAGCGACAAAGGATGGGGTTTCAGGGAGTGAAGAGGCGCTTGCGGGACTTGGGCCTCAAGTATGTGATGTTGTTTCCAGCTCGACTACGCATCGAATATGAGGAACGAACATTTTTCTTTGATCGACCGGACTGCGCCAGTGACTGGCTCGACTCATTGCCGAAAAGAGACGATCTAAACGGACACCCCGGTGGAGCAGAGGGGGGTGCATCGGCTCAGGAGTGACACTGTGGTTCTCGACGTCTGGTTTCTTGTTCATATTTATCAGCTGAGTGGTGCCATTTGCTTCATTACTGTTAGGGTTGAGCCCGAGGGTGGTTCGGGTGTGGGTTGACTCTTTCCTCCTACTGGGTTCTTTGTGTAGTGTAGTTATGGGAAGGCGACAGGCACACTGCAAGTTGGGGTGGCTTTTTAGTCGTACGCAGGGGTGCAGGGTGGGGGGTGTTGTAACGGGGGGTTGTTGGGGGTGGGGGGAGGGATTGTTTTTGTTATTGTATTTGTTTTGTTCACATGGCACTGTATGCTTTGCTCTTATCCTTCTGTAGTTGGGTTCCGAAGAGGGAGGGTTACGGTCCTTTTCCGGGATGGGGGGTGGTGAGTTGATGTTGCTGTCCTGGAACGTTAATGGTATGGGGCATAAGATTAAACGTGGCGTTGTTTCTCAGTTCCTTCAACACCAGTCCCATGACATTGCTTTATTACAGGAGACCCACCTTATAGGGAACGCATGCCGGGCTTTGGATAGACGTGGTTATAGGCTGGCTGCTCATGCTGGATTTACCTCCGGTTCCAGAGGGGTGGGCATTCTGATTAGATCCTCTCTGCCCCTTGAAATAGATGAGATTACGCTCGATGATAGGGGTCGATATGCTGCTATTTCGGGGAGATGGGAGGGTAAGATGCTCTCAATAGTTAATATATACGTCCCCCCGGGTCTCCAGGCCACTACTTATGCTGACCTCGGTCGGCTTTTGTTGGGGCTTCCTGATGGTCTCCTTATTCTTGGGGGACATTTTAACTCTGTGGTCTCTGGTAACTCTGATCGATACCCCCCAGAGACCTGCCCAATTTCCAGATGTGGTTTTCTGAACTGCTGGAAACCTTTGGATTGGTGGATGTTTGGAGGATGCTACACCCCGCGCAACTGCAATATACGGTTCATTCTGGGGCTCACGGCATTCTTTCTAGAATCGATTATTTCTTGCTGCCGTCAGCCCACTCGGCCTCCGTGCGGGAGGTCCGTCACCTCCCCAGGGGCATCTCTGATCATTCCCCCCTGTGGCTAAGGGTTGCGGTTGGGGTAGGTAGTGAGGGCAGAACTGCTCCGATTAATCCTTGGTACTTGCGAAACCCCAAGACACGCTCTGAGCTGGTTAAGGCCATCGATTGCTATTTTAATGAAAATGTGGGGTCTGTCTCCTCTTCTGTTTCACTATGGGAGGCTTTCAAAACTGTTATTCGGGGTTATGCACTGTCATTGATTGCGGCCACTAAGAAGGCTAAACATGAAGACTTATTGTGGCTTGAGGATGAGATAACTGTACTTGTAAGTGAACTGGGTAGAAATGATACTCCTGCAACTCTACACTCCCTAGCTTTGAAGCAGGCTGACTACAGAGCCCTGGTGACAGACGCGGCCAAAGTCATGAATAGAGACCAGCAGGGCAGACTCTATGATGTGGGTGATAAGGCGAGTAAGCTTATTGCGTGGTTGGACAAGTATGAGAGAGCGAATCGAGTTGTTCCAGTGATTGAAAAGTCAAATGGGGATCGTGTGTCTGACCCGATTGGGGTTGTTGATTGCTTTGTGGACCATTTTCAGACAGTCTATGCCTCTGTGAGCAATAGGGATGAGCGTGATTCCAGTTTGCTGCTGCGCGATATCGCGTTACCCTGCCTCTCTGATGAGGACAGGGCTATGATGGATGCGCCTATAACAGTGGATGAGGTCGCTGGTGCCATTCGTGCTCTTCGATCTGGTAAGGCCATGGGGCCCAATGGATTGCCTATTGAGCTCTACAAATTGCGACCAGACAAAATGGCGCCTTATTTGAGAGATATGTTTCTCGAGGCCTTCGATATTGGTCTCCTTCCTGTTGACCAGCGCCTTGCCACCATTGTTGTCATCCACAAGGAGGGTAAACCATGTGATCGTTGCGCCTCTTATAGACCCATTTCACTTCTTAACGCTGAGCCCAAGATACTTGCCAAATTACTGGCTACTCGATTGATTAAGGTGGTCGGCGACTTGATCCATCCGGATCAATCCGGTTTTATCCCGCACCGAAATACCGCCCTTAATCTTAGGAGACTCCATGGAGTTCTCGCGAGAGCTGGAACTCTGACTGAGTCGGCCATTTTAGCTTCCCTCGATGCCACCATGGCTTTTGAAACAATTGAATGGCCTTATCTCTGGGCAGCTCTTTCCAAGTTCGGCTTCGGCTCAACTTTTATCGCCTGGGTGAAACTCCTTTACGAACGACCACTGGCCCAGGTGGTGGTGAATGGCAGGGTGTCTGGTTCTTTTGCACATGGGCGTGGCACCCGTCAGGGTTGTCCGCTGTCTCCGTTGCTTTTTGCCCTCGCCCTGGAGCCCTTGGCCGAGTGGCTTCGCTGGGAGCCCTCGATCAAGGGTATCCAGGGGGCCCCTGAATTTGAAGATCGTGTCTCGCTATATGCAGATGACATTCTTCTTTATCTCACCTCACCTCAGAAGTCTCTTAATGTGCTTTTCGATGTTCTCACCTCCTTCGGGAAGAACTCGGGTCTTGTTATTAATTGGACCAAATCCTGTGTTTATGTTCTGGCTGGGGATCTTCCCCCGTTGCCCCGTAGATTCCCGATTCAAGTGGTCGAGACTGGTTTTAGGTATTTGGGGATTCATGTCTCTTTGGATTCTGCCGTCCGCTATGATCGTAACCTTCATGCTCCTCTCCAGCGGCTTAAACTTGACGTTTCACAGTGGCGTTGATTGCCTCTCTCCCCGTTGGGGCGTGCGACTCTCTTTAAGATGATGTCGCTCCCCAGGTTCCTATATGCACTTCAGAACTTTTTTGATCCTATACCTCCCGGGTATTTTCGTGAGGTCGAGAGCCTTCAGAGGCAACTGATTTGGGACGGGCGTGCTCGTATCTCCTTACCCAAACTCACTTTGCCGTGGTATGACGGTGGTATCGCCCTCTCTGACATTAGACGCTACTACTGGGCCTCGCAGCTAAGCGCGGTCAATCATGTGACCTACGCCCCCGGTCATACTCCTGCCTTTGCGATGGATAAACATCTTCTGCCAGGTGGGAATTTTAACAGGGCACTCTATTCTAAGAAACCATTTAACGTCCGAACTGGCCCTACGAAAAGCTGTGCGAGTGTGGCGAGACGCGAATGCTGGGGTGGAGTGATAGGTTAACCCGAGTGACACAGTTGTATGACTCTGATCGACTGGGCAATTTGTGGAGAACGAAAGGATTTGATAAATGGGACATGATTGGTATTAGCAAGGTGGAGGATCACTGGTCCAACGGTAGTGTTAAGACTTTCGAGACGCTCAAAGTAGAATATGAGCTTGACGACAAGGAACACTTCAGGTACATTCAGGTGCGGCATGCCTTGACCTCTGTCTTCCCCCCGGGGACAGAGATTCCCCAATCCTCGCCGCTAGAGGATCACATTCTTGACGGCCATGTGCCGGACAGTACTATATCTCTGATTTACAAAAAACCCATCAATAACAGGGCTGATTTGATCAGGGCCTCGTGGATCGCGGACGGCCTGGAACTCGATGATGAGGATTGGCAAATGGCCGTCTCCTCCCCTAAGGAGGTGGCCATACCTGCCCGCCTCCGTTTTGTACAGTTGAAAGATCCTCCATCGAGTATATGTAACTGGTACGCGTCTGGTGCGAATGGGCTACTCTCTTGATGGGTTATGCAAGCGCGGTTGCGGTATGAGTGGTACCTTCCTGCATATCATATGGGAGTGTCCTGAGGTGTCTGCCTTCTGGTCTAGAGTGCATGCGACTATGGAAAGGGTCACCGGGGTCTCACTATTGCCTGAGGCCCGACTATGCCTTCTTAATGTCTGGGAACCAACGGACTACAACACGGTCCAGACTTTTTGGGAGACTCTTGGTAACATGGTTGCCAAGAGGTATATTGCACAACTCTGGGGTTCCCATTGACCACCCACGATTGCGGCTTGGAAGGAGAACATGGACTGGTGTATGCTCAGGGAAAAGACGGTCTATGTGGCCCAGGCCGACCTAAGAAATGGGGTAGAATTTGGTCCCAATGGAACGCTTACCGTGCGAATATTTGCACTCCCCCACAGGACTACACCATTGATATTTCAATGTCCCCCTAGTTGGCGTTCCGGACGTATGTCTGTAATAGTATGTATATATCGAGCTCCTCGCCGCCCTACATCCCGAGATATGTGCTTCATTATTGTATGATAATCGGATTCCTTTGCCCTCTCCTTTTGAATCCCTGAAATTGACTTTTGCCATGTGTTTGTGTTTTCTGTTGTTCGTTCAGTTCAGCAAAATTTTAAAACTGAAACCTATTATGTAACGCTGATGTAAAGACAGGTGCTTGAGGGATTCTACGTGTAAACTGAGACTCGCCTGCCACCAGAGCCGACTCCCGTGCCTGCCCGCTTCCACCTGCCGGTTCCTCCCTGCTGTGACGCGAAGAACGCCAGCGACGCAGGTAGAAGGAACTCCCCTTCCCAGGGGGCACTGCGACCGCGCATTGGAGCGCGTCACCAGCCAGCGCCAGGCGGCGCTACAAAGCGGGGGTCAGACCGTCCAGTTGTGTGTAACGCTGATGTAAAGACGGGTGCGTGAGGGATTCTACGTGTAAACTGAGACTCGCCTGCCACCAGAGCCGACTCCCGTGCCTGCCCGCTTCCACCTGCCGGTTCCTCCCTGCTGTGACGCGAAGAACACCAGCGACGCAGGTAGAAGGAACTCGCCTTCCCAGGGGGCACTGCGACCGCGCATTGGAGCGCGTCACCAGCCAGCGCCAGGCGGCGCTACAAAGTGGGGGTCAGACCGCAACGCGGGAGCGCCCGGGGCTAAGCCCGGGCAAAGGGCGGGCCCTCTACGGCCCTCATCGGCACGAGTAGGCCAGGCTAGGCCACCCCCCTAAAAAGTCATCACTGAGCACCAGGGATCAGTTCCAGCCAGCACACTGACAGTGGAAGTGTTATTGCTTTTGGTTGACCGCCTCCTAAGTCTTAGTTACCAGACGGGGGTCGGTAAGTAATCTGTATAGCTGCCACCGAATCGCCCAGGAGCTTGGAAAGAGGAGGGGGCCTTCGATGAGAAGTATATAACAGATACAACACCACTACGAAGCAGGAAATGAGTTCGCTGGATACCTGTATAAGGCGCTGAAGTAAGACATTTGTTTTTTAACCTTGAGAGTTACACTCTGTCATTTTATTGAGTTGTGGGTACAAGACTATCACACCCTTTTGTATAATTATGCCTAAAAGAAATAATCACATGGCATCTGAAACACCAAATAACACCATGGATAACTACCTTGTTCAAGTGGTCAACAAGATAAACAGTGAGCGCAGACAGTCGTTGGGACTGAGTCAGTCACCTATTTTCCCTTCCATGAGCCCACCCACTTCCTCACAAATAAATGAGTCTCTGCTATTAGACTCTAATAATGATGCTCATGAAACAAACTCCCCAGTAAATGTCAGTATCGATACCAGTGCAGCAAATGTGGCGGATACTGAGCCACATGTGGTCAATGATTTAGATGCACATGCTGTCATTGTGGTTGAAGAAAAAGAAGAAGTGGAGGACGAACCATCTGTAAAGCGGGCCACGAGGGCAGTTAGAGCCTGTCGTAGATTACAAAACAAACGTGGGGGGGCACGCTCTGGAAAAAATAAGGTTACGTCACCACCAAACACAAAAAGCACTCGCCAGAACCATGAGGAGGACAATTCGAGGGAGATATCGGATGAGGACCTAATGTCAAGAATAGCAGAGCTGTTAGAAATAAAAATTCAGACACTTATCAAGCCACTTATTAGCAAGATTGATAAACGTTCTGCGGACATAAAGAAATTGGGAGGTACACAAAATGTATTAGTAGATGCGATAGGAAATGTCTTAAGTAATGTTAACAAGGGCCACGATTGTCCAAAGGAAGATAACGATTCTGGGTCAACATCAGATGTTACCCCACTAGGGCCAACTCTTCCGTAATGCCCGCAAACTGGCCCCAATATCAATGATTTGCCACTAGAAGCCCCAATTGCTCAATTAACTGATCCACCACATGTTACAGTGCCCCCTAGCTCTGAAGAAGACTCAACACAATTTGTAGTTGAAGCATCGCCATTGGTGTTAGTTCTAGCTAATACACCAACCCTACCACCGGGTCAAACCGAGTCAACACCGTCACTAATAAGTAAGGCACTATACTGGCTGTCAAATAATATGCGGATAGAACAGGGGGGTGAACAGCGGCTGGCTGACGAAATCAAAATGGCAAGGAGGGTTAGATGGATAGGAAATAAGAAAAAAAAATGGAAGGGCGACTGTGTGGTACTAAATCTTTCAAATCCAGCTGCTCTTCCCGATATTCTATCCAATATTCTTCCACCACAAAGAAGAAGTAGTTCTATAATCCCCCTCACATTAGAATTATTTTACAATGAGTTGCAAAAAAAAACAATCATAAGTCCCTGAAGCCAGCTTGGTTAGCGAGAAATAATGGATGGGGTGGGGGACCTACAATGTTTGACACGAACTATGCTTCTAAAAATTGGGCTGGCCCATGGCAAGTTAATCAACATAACATTCCCTGTTTCACTACTCCAGGGCAAAATTGGAATTTAATGGGCAGACGAGGGCCGGGCACATCTGCTAACAATTGTGGGGCCTTAGGTAATGGCAACTACAACGGAGGATGGCCAGGCGTGCAGCAGAATTTACTATATCCCATTACCCCTGCACCCATAGGCAATGGCAACCATAACGGAGGATGGCCAGGTGCTCACCAGAATCCAGCATATCCTATTACCCCTGCACCTAGATGGAATGTACCAGCAAATGGTTGGGGTCTTGGGGCCCCATCTTATAATTGGGGAGTTAGCACCTCAAATAGGTTCGGAGCCCTAGCTGGTCTAGCTGATTGCGATTGACTTGATGGAGGGGCTTTGGCAATGTCATGTGGTATAGAATACACACATCCTAGTTTTCATCCTGAAGCTGTACCAAAGCAGATCGCACTTGTTAAAAATTCTCAACAGCCACTGCACTATGTTGACACAATGGCACAAACACCACACTTAGATGTAAATGGGTCTATTATACAACAGCAGGTAACAGGGAAACCAGGTGTTTTAGAAACAGCAAAAATAATCTGTTGGAATATTGCAGGTTTGAAAAAAAACCTCTCAGATCCGGCCTGGCATGACTATCTGGCTAGTGGGGATTTAATCATGTTCCAGGAAACCTGGGGGCTCGAGAATTATTTCAAGGTTGACTATAGATCTTTTTTTATCCCCGCAGTTAACACAAATGGGGGAAGACCTTCTGGCGGCCTAACAATATGGGTGAAAATCACAGGCGGCCTGTCTTTTAAGCAAATTGATACAAATAATCCCGACCTTCTATTACTTGAGTTAAAAAACACTAAGGGTTGTAGCATTTACGTGATCAATATTTACAGCAGACCACACCGATCGTGTAAAGAATCACCAGTTGTAACCCATTTGAGTAATATTGTGGCGGGGTTTGATCAAAATGCAATAATGATTATAGGTGGTGACTTCAATAGAGGTTTCGAACCTATAATAGGCCTAGAAGACATTCACAAGGACGAGGACAGCGTCAACAATATCCCCTTGGTTGACACAAATTATAAAGCACCTTGTACAGTGAGTGCCCTACAACTATTGAACTTGACTCTCGAGCTAGGCCTACGTGCCTGCAATGGGCGGTTGCCCTCAGACTGCCCCAGTAAACCAACATTTACCAGAGGGGCGAATCCCAGCCATTTAGATTATTTTATAGTTTCTCTGAATTCATGGCCCATGATCATCGACCTAATGGTGGATGACCGCACGGAAAGTGACCACTATCCATTGATTTTAACTGTCCAGACTCAGATCTTTAAAACCCTTGAGAAAAGTGCTAAAAGTACTGTTTCCTTACCACAGGACCCTTTAGTGGCAAACAACCGTAGATCCCTAAAGTGGCCAGTGGTTTTAGGTAACACAACAATCATTAGTCAAATCTATAATGTATTTGTGAGGCACATGTCCCCTCTCTTAGGAAATAGTACTGTCACCCAAAATCCTTGTCTGATAGAATCTCATGATCATTTAATTGACCAGCTTGGCGAGATCCTAACCAGGGCGGTAAAAAGATCACATAACGCCCAAAAGAGTAAACATACAGGGATCACCTGGTACAACCAGGAATGCCGGAGAGCTAAAGCATACCTAATTACAGCGGTCAGGGGGGATTCAGCGGACATTGTGAGAATTAAGAGAGCTCAGTACAAAAGAACCTTATTAATGGCCAAAAAAGAGTGGGACGAAAGGGTTTGGTCAGATTTGTTGGATGCATGTAAGTGTAAAGACCAGACCTCCTTTTGGAGCCTCATCGCTAGAGGCACCAGGGGGTTGACTGAATGCAAAGATAAATTCTTAGAGGAGGAAATTTGGGTCAAGCATTTCACCTTGTTATATGCTTGTGAAAGTTCTGGCGAGATTGAAGGTTGGGACAGCTTGCAGCCTCTTTTGGCTGCGCATAACACACCTCTTGTCTTCTCCTTGACAGAAACAATTCTAGCAATCAAGGCAGTTAAGCCAGAGAAAGCGCCAGGCCCTGACAGAATACCAGGTGATCTTTGGAAGCACGAGAACTATATTTGGGCTCCTTATATCAATCTACTATCTAATGATATTGCTAGAGGAGCTCCTGTCCCAGAAACCTGGAAGGGGGCGGAGATTGTAACACTGTTCAAGAAGGGTGATAGGTCAAATCCCTCGCATTATCGGCCTATCAGCTTAATTGACGTGTTGCAAAAAATGTTTGCCCGTCAAGTCCTTAGCCGGCTTTCCACTTGGATTGAAGAACACTCTATCTATACAAAATACCAGGCAGGTTTTAGATCAAAGATAAGCACTGTAGACCAGGTTTTTAGATTTTTATGTTTAGTCTGGAAATATACGATTATAAGAAGTTCCCATATATACGTGGCATTTGTTGATTTGAAGGCAGCTTTTGATATGGTTCCAAGGGTAGCCCTATGGAAGACATTAAACAAGATGGGCGTCCCCGGGAACATCCTTCAAATTTTAATTAGACTTCACGAGAATAATTATGCACGAGTTAGATGGGGACCAAAGGGAGAAGTCAGTGAGAAGATAAAAATAGCGAAAGGGGTAAGGCAAGGGTGCGTAATGGCACCTACCTTATTCTCCTTATACGTCAATGACATCCCTGACACTCTTTTGGGCTGCGAGCATGACTCTCCCAAATTGAGTGGGCAAGCCGTTCCGGCATTGTTGTTTGCAGACGACACCATTTTAATCTCTCAGACACCCAGGGGGCTTCAAAACCTTTTAAATAAATGTAGCTTGTATTGCCATGACAAGGAACTAGAAATCAATTCCTCAAAAACAAAAGTTATGACAATCAACCCTCATAAAGGTTTTAGCAAAGTTTTTAAGATAAATAACGAACCCATTGAAGAAGTCCCCAATTTTAAATACCTGGGTATCATTTTAGACAGTAACGTTACATGGAAAACACAATTGGAGAACTCAAAATTAAGGCTGACTCAAAATCAGTGTCCGATTTTAAAGAGGCATAAGAATAGCCATTTTAAAGCAGTCTTACCAGCCATTGAACTATTCAAGTACAAAGTGCAATCATCTTCAGTTTATGGCGCGGATCTCTGGGCTTATGCTTTAAAGGATACTTTCCGAGTGAGGGAAAATTCCTTCATTAGGCAACTCTTAGGGATACCTGGGTCAACACCACTGACACCCGTATTATGGGACCTCAACTTTCGACGTACAGATGACTATGCTTCTCTTCGTCCGCTGCTCTATTGGGTCCGCTTATGGTCCACTGAGGAGCTGACTGATTACAGAGAAGCATTGAAAGAGATACTGGCTATAAGGAATATCATGCATTTGCTATGGTTAGAGTACGTCAAAAAATGGTTTGAAAAACTAGGGTTAAGTGATTTTTGGTTTGACCCTGATTCTCTTACAAATAGCTCAAAAAGGATCTTGAAACAAAGGTACTGGGACTATATTAGAGACTCAATGCTATCAAACCCCAGAACAGGGACTCTAACCTCGAACTTTTTTGAATTAAAAGTGACCATGCAATTAGAGCCCCTTATGGACGAAATTTACCCTCCATTGGCCAAAAGCCTATACTTAAAGTTCCGGTATGGTATCTGGCAATTAAAAGAAAGGAGAACTAGCTGGAACTGCAATAAGGGGCTGGCCGGGGCCGCTGGCTCCGTTATATGCGAGTTTTGCGAGATGGGGCTGAAAGAGGATGCGTCCCATGTTTTATTTATATGCCCAGCATACCTTAAAGCCAGGAAAAATGGCTAAAGCCAATCTGTAAAAAGCTAGGCCTCCGACAAATTAAGGTTGGGCTCAGAATGTTTAAGGGAGACACTGCCCAACCGATTGTGTTCAGCCTGAGCCGTTTCCTCTTATGCGTAGCCCTGATAAGGAAGATGAAAGACCAAAAAACTTAAGGAAATAGGCTAGTTTACCATGTTACTGTGTCAACTGTTAGCTGCTAATGTGCTGCTTGCTTTACTGTTCTGGTGTACATTTTTAACAAAAACAGATGCTTAATTTATTGTTTTATTCTGTATATTTATTCAGTGTTCTTGTACATTAGAGGGGCCGACTAGGACCAGGTTACCCCCAAGTGGACATTCTGGGAAATGAATTGAATTCTATGTATTATATGCAAAGGAAGTGTGTTGATATTTTTATCCACCCGCTATTTTTATGTACTCAAACAAATTTTCTTTTTTTAATGTGATATGATGTATTATGATCAAATGTACTGTATCTTACAAGGTTTTTTAAACCGAATAAAGATTGAATGAATGAAACCTATTATGCTTGTCTTTTGATTTTGCGTTATGCACATGAAAATACTGCGGGTCGCTTAACCCACGCGCAAGGTGGGAGCCCCACTGTGCGATGTTATACTGCTTAAATGTCATAGCTGCCGGCCCGTTGGGTTGTAGGCAGACAGCTGTGTACTGTGCATAAAGATAATAAAGGTTTAAAAAATGTTTTTTTTTTAAATAAAAAAAAATAAAAGGCGTCTATATCAGGTGTACTGTTGCGCGGCTCTTCCTTGCCGGAAGAATACCCGCCTGGCCCTCTTTGGGTGCATAAAGGTGGTGGGGAGCCAGCCCTGCATTCATACCCACTCAAGATTGCGTGCCTCCGCCAGCCGGAAGTGTCTGAAGCTATTGGGCTTGAAAGATGCTGCCTATGTGATAAGCTTATCACCGGAGGGCCCCGGAAGTATTACTGCCCTGAAGCGAGGTGTGGCCGGCAGCACCTGGGAAAGTGCAGCCCGCTTTTCTTAAGTTCGCATGGTTCTCATTGTGTGTTCAGTGTGTGTGTGTGTATATAGTCCCTGTTACCTGTTATGCCTTTTATCCTGTGTTTCAAGATATATATATTTTTTCATTCAACCATTCACACCCCAAACATGTTACATTGATATTAAGTCCTGCAGACTTGAGTGCCAAAGGTAAAGGAGGTTTTCATTTAAGAAAAGGGTAACCAAATAAATGTTCAGTGAGCCTTTTTTTCCCTCGTGTGCCGCTGATTAAAAGCAAGTGATTACTCAACAGCACATAAATAATGTTCACAATATTGTTCCCATGGCAACTGTGAATTTAAATTTGAACTCTTCCCTCGGCGCGTGGTGTGAAAAAACAGTGTGCGGCCCTCTCCCTGTGGTGTCACTGGGTGGGGTAAGCACCGGTTACGTCTCATTAGTTGATTGATTTTTTGCTGCTAGGAATATATTGCAGAGGTACTTGCTGCAGGTAGTAAGTACCATTGACGTTGGTGTTAATGAGTACAAACGGGAGGTTAGGGTTGGGTCACGTGTCGAGCAGCACGTTTGATTGGCTCGCACGTGGACAGCATTCTCTTGGCTCCTGTTAATGCTCTTCTGTACGGCTGTGCAGTTGGGGTTGGCACGGTCTGCTGTGCTGATGGTTGCACCCTACGTTTGTCACCGTAGGTTTTGGTCGCTTTCCTTGCACTGTGGTAGGGGTCGCGCCCAGGTCGTAACGTGACGTACCACATTGTACACTGCCCGGTCATCGCTCCACGCCACCCTTTGGTGATAGTTCTTGCCTGCTTTCTCAGAAGCAGAGTTGTATCTTCCTAGTTTAAGCTAACTCATGGATACAGGACTGACATGTATTACAACTTACCTTTGGGAGTCACTTTTTCATAGCGCCTCCTCTTTCAGGAGCTCATGCAAAAATGGGAGAGCTGCATTGTGACCAGTAAACTGCACAAAACGATTAAACCGGATAACACCACCCCATTCCTCGCCTGTCTGTAGGATTTCATTTTCAAATCCTCTCATTTCCAACAATTAGAAACGATATATGATAACGTGTTATTTTGAAATGGAGCCACTAGGGCTACAAATCCCAGAATGCAATAATAGAATGTTTGAGCAGTCCTACCCTTTTTAACATCTATGTGACCCCCCCTTGCCAGACTTATTAGATCTTTTGGGATGGAGGTAGTCTCCTATGCGGATGACACCCAGATCCTCGTCTCTCTCTCCCAGTCAGTTACGTCGACTGCCGCCAACTTTAGATCTTGCATAGAGGCAGTCGGCCAATGGATGATTCACAATTAATTGAAACTGAACGGGGAGAAGACTGAGGTGATGGTGTTTGGATGAAAGGAAGAGATCTGGTCAGCTGATTGGTGGCCGGATTCATTGGGTGCCTGCCTTGATCCTACCTCCTCAGCTAAAAATCTGGGGGTTATGATCGATCCTATCCTTAGCATGTGCCAACAGGTCAACAGGACTGTATCGACCTGTTGGGGGATCATCCATATACTAAGGAAAATCAGGCACTATCTCTCCCTACAGGCAAGAAAGCAATTGGCTGTTGCCCTCTTGGCTCTCGTCTGGACTATTGCAATGCGCTATATGCTGTACTCAATAAAAGTCAGCTACAGCGCTTGCAGGTGGTCCAGAATGCAGCAGCCAGATTTGTTCTTGATCTACCCCGACGTGCCTCTGCCACCGCTGCCCGGAAGCAGCTTCATTGGCTTCCCGTTGTGGACCGTATCCTTTTTAAGTCCATGTGTATGGTCTATAACGCTTTAGCTAAAACCAGCCCCACTTGCATTGGATCTATTCTGTCCCACTATAATCCTGGCAGGAACCTTCGTTCCTCAAACAGACTTCTTCTTACTGTCCCTCGTGTCCGGAAGATCAGATGGGGGGGTAAGGCTTTTTCCAATCTGGCCCCTAAATGGTGGAATGCTCTCCCTCTTGAAGTAAGGTCTCTCCCCACTCTCCAAGCTTTCAGATCTGCCCTAAAGACCCACCTCTTTGTACGCGCGTACCTGTAGTGGTGCTTTGCAACTTTTTGACCTTTTTTGATAGGCGCCTTGACACCTTCGGGTTTAGTTTGCGCGATACAAATTGCATAATAAATAAATAAATAAATTTGAGCAGCGCACGCATGGTAATTGGAAAGTACAGAGCGCTGCGAAGGAGCAGTGACAGTGGTGATGTTTCTCCGCATCAGAACATTTGTCGTGTGACTTTTAGTATTAAATGTTTTTATTGATGATCAAAAAAAGACAGAATACAGTAGAACGGCAAAAGGGTTGCGGGTCAGTCCAATGACCGACCCATAGCTCAGTGGAAAGGGAAGGTACAAGACACTAGCCATGTCATGAGGCAACAATGTTATACACAGCAAGCCGCCTACAACCCAGGATGGGCCGGCCGCGTCATAAACACAATGAGGCTAGAAAGCGTCCCCCATACACATCGCCATATTAGCCAGATGAGGAGGCGTGTGTTCTTTATCAGTACTACGCAACCTGAGTCCAACCAGCCTCCTCTCTCGCACCTTCCCGGTGCCATAGCACCCCAGAGTCAGCCTAAGGCACATCGCATCCCAGTCACCTGATATAATCACAAGGAAGAAAAGACCCCTCCCAAACATTCCCATCCCGACCCAGAACCCAACAAACCCCTTCCCACCCCTGTAATGCCTCCCTTCTCATCCACCCCTACCCTCACCCCCTATTGTCCATGGTTCTCACCTGCTCTCTCCGTTGGTCTCCTCCATTCTTCGGAGCTGGGTCAGTCCCTCTCACCTCTGGTTCGGTCTCCGTCAACCTTAACAGTCAGAGATATTTTGGACAAGTTGCCTCCGTAAACTCAGAAGCCAGTAAGGATAGAAATGGCTTCCATAGCTCGGCATAACGAGCCCCCTCCCCTGCCCTAGACAGCGACAGCCTTTCCATGCCCAGAACCATCCAGAGGCGGTGAAGCCTGCCCTGGTATGTGGGGATTTGCTTCGTTCGCCAGTGCGCCGCAATATTCTGTATTGCTGACACCAGAGCAATGGCTATCAGGCGACCCCTCCTGGATTTTAAGGGATAGGTCAATGCATTAGGTAGCCCCAGGAGGACGTAGGCGGGAAAGCGTGGGATTTCTGTGTCGAAATGAGTGTCTACTTCTGTTAAGATCTGGCCCCAATAGTCCTGTAAAAATTGACACTCCCAGAGTAAAATGAACTAGCGTGCCAACTTGACCACAGCCACGCCAACAAAGGGGGTCCTTGCCGCTGTCCATCTCACACTGGCGCTCGGGGGTGTAATACAAGTAGGTCGCTACCTTCGTGAGTGTATCAGTAAGTCCCATATGGTAGGCTGAGGGGCGCGCCCTGTAGTACACCCCCTCCCACTCCTTGTGAGTAAGGGATCTCCCCAGCTCCCGTTCCCATCGCACCCTGCCTGAGTTGTATGTGTATCTGTGTTTGTGCCTGAGCATTTTATAGAGGCCATAGATCAGTTATTTGTCTTTGGAGCGGGTGATCAGCCAACGCTCGAAAGCCGTCAGGCGCCTATCCACCAAGGACCTCACCTCTGTGTTGAGTGCCCAATGTCGGACCTGCAAGTATCGGAGCCTCTCGGATTCCGGCAGGCCGAACTCCTGACGGAACTGCGGCAAAGGAACCGCACCTTCTGGGCCATAAATATGATGGAGAGCACGACAACCGGCAGGCTTCCAGCGTGCAAAAGCTTTTTCATCCAGTCCCGGTTGAAAGTCCGGGTTCCCGATGATGGGGGTGAGGAGCGATGGGAGGGTGGTAAGTTCTTGACTAACCCCCACTCGGTCCCAAATTTCCAGCGGCACACGTGTGATAAAGGACGCATAGATATTAGGGGGTCTATGTTCTTGACGCATAAAGGGGATCTCCTGCAGTGTCCGTCCGGCAACAGCCTGGTCTTGAAACAACCAATGCTTCCCGGATTCCCATCTGACCCATTCCGCCAGAAAGCGCAACTGAGTTGCTTGAAAATACGTTGCCAAGTCCGGGATCCCTATCCCGCTCTGTTCTGGTGCCAGCATTGCTATCCGCAGTTTCAAGCGGGGCTTCCTCCCATTCCATATAAACTGCGACAGTTCCAACTGCATCAATTTTATCCAGCCTCGCTGGGAGCAAGGGGGAGAGTGCGGAAGAGGTATAGTATTTGGGGAAGAATCGTCATCTTGACGGCCCCTACCCTGCCCAACTAGGATAGCGGGTAATACATCCACTGTCCCAACTCGCGTCTGATTTTCTGCCTCAGGTGGGAGTAGTTAATCTCTATGGAAGTCTGTAAAGAAGGAGCCAGTTTTATCCCCAGGTACGGGACCGATTCCGAGGCCCACTGTATGGGGAACTCCGCCTGCAAGCAGGCGCGCGTGTCCATCTCCAACGACAAGTCGAGGGCCACCGACTTAGTCATATTCACTTTGAAGCCCGAAACCCGGCCGAACTGTGCAAGGTCAGCAATGCACGCCGGAAGAGAATTCCGGGGGCTGGCTAGTGATATCAACACATCGTCGGCATATAGGCTTATGGTGTGGACGTCACCCCCGAATTTGATTCCCTGCACCTTCGGGTCTGACCGAAGTAGTTGCGCGAGAGGCTCCATATAAAGGGCAAACAATAGGGGGGATAGCGGGCAGCCCTGTCTGGTGCCCCGCTCGATCCCGAACCTAGGAGACGTGCAGCCATTGACCCGAACCGTAGCAGAAGGAAACTTATAGCAGTTCAACACCCTGGTTCGGAATTTGGGTCCCATACCAGCCTTCACTAACACCCTCTCTAAATCGGGCCAGTGCACCCTATCAAATGCCTTTTCGGCGTCTATGGCCAACATCATGTATTCGCCTTCCATGCGGGCGGCTTTATCTAGAAGGTGGAAGGCCCTTTTGGTATTGTCAGAGGTCTGTCAGTCCGGAATGAATCCAGACTGATCTGGATCGATCAGTCCCCCCCATGTATGGTTCCAGGCGGGAGGCGAGGATCCCGGTGTAAAGCTTGAGATCTACGTTTAGGAGAGAGATGGGTCTGTACGCTCCACACACCACGTGGTCCTTACCCGGTTTGGGTATCACAGCGATAGACGCCTCCAATAGGTCTCTCTGGATCGCACCCTCCTCCGCGAAGGAGGTAAAGAGTCGGGCAAGTAGTGGGCCACTTGGCCACAGAATGTTTTATAAAAGCTCGCCGGGAAGCCATCCGGGCCAGGATCTTTACCCAATTTAAGTCGAGAGATGGCCGTGATCACCAGCTCTGGCCGAATGTCTCTCTCTAAGCAATCAATCTGATCCTGTGTCAAAGCAGGTAGGGGGATGGCCGCCAGAAAATCTGCTTCTGCCTCCGGATCAGGTGGATCAGCTGTGTATAAGTCCGCATAGAATGCGCTGAAGGCCCCAGATATAGCGTGATCTCCTGTCACTGTTAAGCCATCCAGCCCTCTTAACTCCCGTACTTCCCGTCTCCGCGTGACCTCGCATGACTTATGCGCCAGTAGGCGCCCGCATCTGTCTCCGCCGGTGTAGTACGCGTGACGCAGCAGTAGGGCTGCGTATTTGGCCCTATCCAGATCTAGGGCTGCAAGCTGCTGGCGGGTAACTCTCAACTGCCGCCATATTCTCGGGCCCCCGTCCTCCTGTGTATCTGTTCTGATTCCCTGGTCTGTCGCGTGAGCTCATCTCTTTTGGCTTGACGTTCCGCGTTCTCTGCTGTCGAGACAGAAATAAACTCCCCCCTAAGGACAGCCTTCAACGCGGCCCACTGTGTAGCCAATGTGGTGTCAGCGTTACTGTTATGAGTAAGGTAGTCTGCTATTATGCTTTGAATTTTGGAGGCCACCCCTTTCCTATGCTGTAACGATTCCCTGAGGCGCCAAACTCTACGAGAGGGTCGCGCCGCAGGTCGTGTGACTTTTAGACACTTGCCTCAGGCGTATATGGAGAGCAACTTGGAAAAATAGTTTAAATGAGTTTAGTTGAGTAGGGCTCTGTGTGTGGGTGGGGCTCTGTGGGTGGGTGGCTCTGTGTGTGTGTGGGTGACTCTGTGTGTGTGTGTGTGTGGGTAGCTTTCTGTGTGTGTGGCTCTGTGTCCGCGAATAATCTCTACTACTCTCTAATGCTCACCTATTGCCATTGTAACTGACAATACCATTTATTTATGTTTTTTTTTAAATAAGAAAAAAAATGTCATGAGCAATGCCAATAGCTCTACCTTTAATAATGCCGAGACTATTGCATTGTAAATGCTTGTTACGGATAAATATGGACAGAAAATGATGTGTTTTCTGTCTGCATTTATTTTTAGAACTGGATAGATACAGAAAATTGTGCTTCTTTTAAGTGACTCATCGAGCTGTCTGTCAGGAATTGTTGCCTAACAGTTGAGCAGATTAGCAGCGTGGGAAATTCAAAAAACAGTATGATATTTCTTTAAATAATGGCATGTCAACATACATTTGTGGTATAATGCTAATCTTTATTGAATATATTGTTACGTAATATTTGTCAGCTTAAATACCTAAATCGCGACAGACATCAAAGTAGGAGTGCATGTCCTATCAGTTAAATAAATATGGAAATGTACAGTCTTGAACCATTTTTGCAACCTGTCTCTTTCGCCCTAAATTCTTTGCACCCTTTCATACATACTTTGTTCAGAAATTAACGTTTGACATGGATAATACTAGATTTCTCATTTGCATTACTGATAATCAGTGGAACTTAACTGATCTGATGGAAAGCATAATTGTAAATGCAAAGTTCAGTATTTTAAATCCAACAGAATATTTAAGAATTAAACAAGTGAACCGCTACAAAAGTAAAAGTTAGGATTACTTTAAAATGTAAATGTAAATTTAAGAAGACACCTTCGTATATTAAAGATTATTTAGACAGTTGTAATGGAAAAAAATAGCCATTTAAACACAGATATTTTAGCGGAATTAGAATTACGTTGATAAGTCAAAAAGTAAAACCCCAAAATGTCACAATATTACACCACTTTGTAGTGTAGTTCCTGAAAAGGGGCTGGTGAGATATACAGTACAGATACATGTTTTAAAACTTCGGAAGTACTTGGTTATCTTTAAAACAACCTCAAAGCATAATCTTAAAAACATGACTGTGTGCTTTTTAGGAACCATGCTGCTTTAGGCCTGGACGCTTCAGTACACAGGCATTGTGGAGGAACGGTGACATCCCTGGAACCAGGACAGGGGTGTGGGGCTTTGTGTGAGCATCATGGTGTGTTGAGTGGGGTGGCTTGAACAGGGTCAGGAAGCAAGGGAGTTACCTCCGTCTGAACAAATTGGAAGGAGGCAGTGGCACGTCTTGTCCTCCTTTTACATAAATGCTTTCTGTAATGTTCTTTAATAGCTTTATTTAAAAAAAATAAAATTATCATTTTAAAGTCCTTTTGAATGAAAAAAAATATGTTTTTCATCGTTGAGGTTTGGAGAGAAAAATGTATTTTGGATAAAAGACCTAGGGGCCCAATTTGGATATCGGGAGGGGGGAGAGTCTCTGACCAGCGGCAGCACTGGTCCGTGTCAGGCATTTCCCAGGGCAAGAGGCTACTCTGAAGGACGTAGCTATCAATAGTACCCCAAGTGCAGTGGAACCATGGCCTCGTGGTTCATTGACAAAATATTGCCTATGAAAATATCCCCATACCAAAATATTGTGATCAAAATATCGATGTCGAAAATATCGTCGTCCTATACAAAAATATCGGGAAAAAATATCGTTTTCATTAATACTATGTATTAAATATCGATTTTAAATATATATTAATGTAATTATTAACTAATAAATATATTAACTAGTAACAATAATTTAATAAAAATTAAATAGATTTAATATATATTTCGATAAGTATAACTAACTTCAAATTTTTTTTAGAATACACATATATTAATATATATGTAAATATATCTAATTAAAAAACTATTGTTAAACTAACAATTTAAATGTATATTATAATTTCAGAATGTTTTAAGTTATGTAAAAATATAACAAATAACTAATAACAAATAAATACATATTTACATAATATACTAATAACTTAATTCTTTTTAGAAAAAAAATATTTTGAATACAATAAAAAGTAAACAACTAAATTTCTTACAATTTTATAAAAATATATTACACATTGAACACAATAATTATAAATATTATAATTTTAAACAGGCAAAAACACAATAATATAAATTGTAATATTATAAAATAAATTTCATAATTTTACAAGTAATACATATACTATTCCCACTACAATTTATACAAAAGTACGCGATTTCTTCTAGTAAAGATGCATAATCTTTATTACTCCCATTACACGCAACGCAAGAGTAGGAAAACTGTTACATCACATAGGGGTAACATTTACTATTCCCACTCCCGTCAATGGAACAGTAGGGAAAATATTGCATTTTGGAGGGGCAAATATGTTTTTTTATTCCCAGTCCAGCCAGTAGAACAGTAAGGAAAGTGTTTGAATGCAGAGGGGTAAAATTAACGATTCCCACTCCAGTCAGTGTAACAGTAGACAGGTGTTGGATTGCTTAGGGGTAAAATGAACTATTAGGCAACAGAAGGGAAAGTATTGGATAGTGGAGGGATAAACTGTAGTATTCCCACCGCAGTCAGTGCAACAGTAAGTAGGGAAAGTGTTGGAATGCGAAGGGATAATATTTACTATTCACACTCCACTCTGTGCAACAGTAGGGCAATGTTGGATTGCGGAGGGGTAAAATTTACTATTGCAACAGTAGGGAAAGTGTTGGATTGCGGAGGGGAAAAATGTATTATTCCCACTCCACTCTGTGCAACAATAGGGAAAGTGTTGGATTGCGGAGGGGTAACATTTACTATTACCACTGTAGTCAGTACAACAGTAGGTAAAGTGTTGGATTGCGGAGGTGTCAAATTTACTAAGCCCACTCCAATGAGTACAACAGTAGGGAAAGTGTTGGATTGCAGAGGGGTCACATTTACAATTCCCACTCCAATGAGTGCAACAGTAGGGAAAGTGTTGGATTGCAGAGGGGTAAAATTTACCATTCCCACTCCAGTCGGTGCAATAGTAGGGAATGAGTTGGAATGCGTAGGGGTCAAATTTACTAATCCTACTCCAGTCAGTGCATCATTAGAAACAAACAAATTCTTTTAAACACAATAAAATAATTGCAAAAACATAGTAAACAAATACAAATATAAATATGTAAAAAAATGCAAAAACATTTTATATTAAACAATAAATAAAATAATACATACAACAATGTTAAATACATATCATAAATAACTGCAAATATTATATTTAAAATAAAAAATAATTGAAATAAATAATGTTATTTAAAAAAAATTATTAACAAAAATATTTACTTAATAATTTCATTTTAGTTACTTCTCATCATATACCCCAACAAAACCCACAACCCACACCTAAAACGTAACTTCGAAAAACATATTATTAACATAATATTGATCAATGAACTAATTATCATTAATTAAAAATTAATCTTAACTTGATTATAATTAATTTACGTCCGACAATATACCCCCACAAAACACACAACACATCCCTAAAATGTAACTTAACAGAAAAGTATTTACAAAATTAACATAATTAATTATCAATTTAATAACTAATATCAATTTAAAAATGTATTGTAACTTAAAATCTATTTACTTTTCACCCTGTACCCCTAAAAAACATACAACCCACAACTAAATGTAAGATAAAAAAAATGCTCAATTAAAATAATGATCAATTAAACAATTATTTTCAATCAAAAATTAAAAATGACTTCCCACCTGGAACCCATGTAAACCCTATAACCTGCACCATGAACAATAATTCAATAAAAATTCACATCATATACATTTAAAATATATACTAAACTACATAACAATAATTAAAAACAATATTATAAACAACAATATTTTTGTAAACGGTATTAATGACTTCGATATTTTAAGAATCAATATTAGTTACCTTAAAATCAATATTCTTGACAACGATATTCTTGCAGACGATATTTCCATATAGCGATATTTTGGAGATGATATTTGGTATGACGATGTTTTAACTTCGATATTTTGTCTGAATACCTGGCCTCGTGGGGTTATGGGTCCAATGCACCCAAATTATCTCTGTATTTTACTGTCTCCAAAAAAGTATACAAAAAATGATGGATGGAATGCTCGAATTAATCTCCGCAACTAGAATTTACTTGAGCCCTTATCCCAGCCCGTATCCCAGTCAACCGTTACTTTGCACACCATGCCACTTCAGTTTGGACTCATCCATATGCAAATCAGCCTTGACTCTGTTCCAGTGGGAACAGTCCAAACCGAACAGCCAGTCCAGGTCCTTCCTGAAACAGAACATAAGCAAGCCAAGTCCAGTTTCACACATGTTAGGGTTCATCAGCCAGGTATAGTTTGGTTCCAGTGACACAATATGCACAGGACCCACGTCTGGGCATACCTGTCTCACTTAGGGCAACATACTACAGTATATAAAATAGTGATGGATGGAATGTTTGAATTAATTTCAGCCACTGCCGGTGCCTACCCTCGATCACTCCCTGAGATCAATTAAGACCCACCGGTGGCCTCCCCCCAATTTGAAGACTGCTGCTTACATAATTTCTATTTATATTTTTAGCACTTCCAATTTAAAAGGTTTTACTTAGTTGATGAGGCAAGGATTCTTTGTTCTATTTTGTTCTATCCCAAGACGTTCTGTTTATAACTTTTGCTCAAGCTTAGACATGAAAATACTGTCCATGACAGTAAAATACTGACCATACACAACCCTTGAGACCTGTTTTTCTTCCCCTGGGCCTTGCAGCCGTAGTCCAGCACTGTGAGACCCAAGGAAATCGGTCGGTCAGTGGGCCAGTCTCGCAGCATTATTGAATTACATTTGAATGTGTGCTTTCCAGATTTTGTTTAAATTGGAAGAAATCAAATGAAAGGTAATGTATCTCAGATCTGTTTACACAATCTACAGCATGCTAATTTGCTAAATGAAATGAATCAATTAATCAAACTGGGCTTGTAGAGTGTTGTTAATCACAGTGAGGGTATCCAGGTGCTGATAACCTTTTGCTGAGGGAGTTTTCAGTTGAACAGCCAAGTCTTGAGTCCTTTCCTGAATTCCTGCAGAGAGGACGACATGCGGAGGTGAAGGAGGAGATTATCCCAGGACTTAGCCACAAGGTAGTAAAGCATTGTCCTCTACTGTTACTTCGGTGGATGTGGTGGTGTGAGCGAGGGAAAGGGATGCGGAGCTCAGGTATCTGGAGGGTAGGTGAATACTCAGGCAGTGGTTGATGTACGCTGGTGCTAGGTCATGTTGGGCTTTGTGGGTGTGGATCAGCATCTTGAATTAACATCTCTTCTGAATTGTTGAGTTCTGTACGGTCTGCAGTCTTTTCAGGAGGTGCACGTTGATCCCAACTTAAAGTGCGTTGATGTAGTCCAGGCGGCTGGTGAACAGAGCTTAAGTGATGGGGAGCCATTTTAGTTCTGACAGAGCATGCAGAGAGTGAAGAAGCATGCGGAGAAGACTGCATTGATTTGGCTTTTCATGGTGAGTTTGCTGTCCAGGACGATGCGAGTGTTGAGGGCATGGTCTGTGGTGGTGGGTGAGGGTCCTAGTTCAGAGGAGTTTTCCCATGGGGAAGTGTTGTTCCCAAAGATCAGTACTTCTGTTTTGTCTGAGGATCCCGGTGTAAAGCTTGAGATCTACATTTAGGAGAGAGATGGGTCTGTACCAGCGACGGCTCGTGGAGGGAGTTACGGTGGGGCAGGAGGGTGGGGAGGGGGAGGGGCAGCGCGGAGGTTGCTAAAAACCGGCATATGGATAATTGCAGGTAAGTAAACAATTTAATTAATAAAACGAATTTCGTAGCTCGCACTGCATTGCATTTTGCGATGCAAGGCGCACTACGAAATTTGTTTTATTAATTAAATTGTTTACTTACCTGCAATTATCCATATGCCGGTTTTTAGCAACCTCCGCGCTGCCCCTCCACCTCCCCACCCTCCTGCCCCACCGTAACTCCCTCCACGAGCCGTCGCTGGTCTGTACGCTCCACACACCACGTGGTCCTTACCCGGTTTGGGTATCACAGCGATAGACGCCTCCAATAGGTCTCTCGGGATCGCACCCTCCTCTGCGAAGGAGGTAAAGAGTCGGGCAAGTAGTGGGGCCACTTGGCCACAGACTGTTTTATAAAAGCTCGCCGGGAAGCCATCCGGGCCAGGATCTTTACCCAATTTAAATCGAGAGATGGCCGTGATCACCAGCTCTGGGCGAATGTCTCTCTCTAAGCAATCAATCTGATCCTGTGTCAAAGCAGGTAGGGGGATGGCCGCCAGAAAATCTGCTTCTGCCTCCGGATCAGGTGGATCAGCTGTGTATAAGTCCGCATAGAATGCGCTGAAGGCCCCAGCTATAGCGTGATCTCCTGTCACTGTTAAGCCATCCAGCCCTCTTAACTCCCGTACTTCCCGTCTCCGCGTGACCTCGCATGACTTATGCGCCAGTAGGCGCCCGCATCTGTCTCCGCCGGTGTAGTACGCGTGACGCAGCCGTAGGGCTGCGTATTCGGCCCTATCCAGATCTAGGGCTGCAAGCTGCTGGCGGGTAACTCTCAACTGCCGCCATATTCTCGGGCCCCCGTCCTCCTGTGTATCTGTTCTAATTCCCTGGTCTGTCGCGTGAGCTCATCTCTTTTGGCTTGACGTTCCGCGTTCTCTGCTGTCGAGACAGAAATAAACTCCCCCCTAAGGACAGCCTTCAACGCGGCCCACTGTGTAGCCATATGTCAGCGTTACTGTTATGAGTAAGGTAGTCTGCTATTATGCTTTGAATTTTGGAGGCCACCCCTTTCCTATGCTGTAACGATTCTCGGAGGCGCCAAACTCTACGAGAGGGTTGCGCCGCAGGTCGTGTGACTTTTAGACACTTGCCTCAGGCGTATATGGAGAGCAACTTGGAAAAATAGTTTAAATGAGTTTAGTTGAGTAGGGCTCTGTGTGTGGGTAGGGCTCTGTGGGTGGGTGGCTCGGTGTGTGTGTGGGTGACTCTGTGTGTGTGTGTGTGTGGGTGGCTTTCTGTATGTGTGGCTCTGTGTCCGCGAATAATCTCTACTACTCTCTAATGCTCACCTATTGCCATTGTAACTGACAATACAATTTATTTATGTTTTTTTTAAAAAAATAAGAAAAAAAATGTCATGAGCAATGCCAATAGCTCTACCTTTAATAATGCAGAGACTATTGCATTGTAAATGCTTGTTACGGATAAATATGGACAGAAAATGATGTGTTTTCTGTCTGCATTTATTTTTAGAACTGGATAGATACATCCATATGCAAATCAGTCTTGACTCTGTTCCAGTGGGAACAGTCCAAACCGAACAGCCAGTCCAGCTCCTTCCTGAAACAGAACACAAGCAAGCCAAGTCCAGTTTCACACATATTAGGGTTCATCAGCCAGGTATAGATTGGTTCCAGTGACACAATATGCACAGAACCCACGTCTGGGCATACCTGTCTCACTTAGGGCAACATACTACAGTATATAAAATAGTGATGGATGGAATGCTTGAATTAATTTCAGCCACTGCCGGTGCCTACCCCCGATCACTCCCTGAGATCAATTAAGACCCACCGGTGGCCTCCCCCCAATTTGAAGACTGCTGCTTACATAATTTATATTTATATTTTTAGCACTTCCAATTTAAAAGGTTTTACTTAGTTGATGAGGCAAGGATTCTTTGTTCTATTTTGTTCTATCCCAAGACGTTCTGTTTATAACTTTTGCTCAAACTTAGACCTGAAAATACTGTCCATGACAGTAAAATACTGACCATACACAACCCTTGAGACCTGTTTTTCTGGGCCTTGCAGCCATAGTCCAGCCCTATGAAATGGGTTGGTCAGTGGGCCAGTCTCGCAGCATTATTGAATTACATTTGAATGTGTGCTTTTCAGATTTTGTTCAAAATTGGAAGAAATCAAATGAAAGGTAATGTATCTCAGATCTGTTTACACAATCTACAGCATGCTAATTTGCTAAATGAAATGAATCAATTAGTCAAACTGGGCTTGTAGAGCGTGGTTAGTCACAGTGAGGGTATCCAGGTGCTGATAACCTTTTGCTGAGGGAGTTTTCAGTTGAACAGCCAGGTCTTGAGTCCTTTCCTGAATTCCTGCAGAGAGGACGACATGCGGAGGTGAAGGAGGAGATTATCCCAGGACTTAGCCACAAGGTAGTAAAGCATCGTCCTCTACTGTTACTTCGGTGGGTGTTGGCGTATGAGCGAGGGAAAGGGATGCAGAGCTCAGGTATCTGGAGGGTAGGTGAATACTCAGGCAGTGGTTGATGTACTCTGGTGCTAGGTCATGTAGGGCTTTGTAGGTGTGGATCAGCATCTTGAATTAACATCTCTTCTAAATGTCGTGGCTGCTGACTTCTGTACGGTCAGCAGTCTTTTCAGGGGGTGCACGTTGATCTCAACTTAAAGTGCGTTGCTGTAGTCCAGGCCGCTGGTGACCAGAGCTTAAGTGATGGGGAGCCATTTTAGTTCTGATGGAGCATGCAGAGAGTGAAGAAGCATGCGGAGAAGACTGCATTGATTTGGCTTTTCATGGTGAGTTTGCTGTCCAGGATGATGCGAGTGTTGCGGGCATGGTCTGTGGTGGTGGGTGAGGGTCCTAGTTCAGAGGAGTTGTCCCACGGGGAAGTGTTGTTCCCAAAGATCAGTACTTCTGTTTTGTCTGAGTTAACTTTAGGCATTTGTTTTTCATCCAGTTAGCTATGCTCGTCCTGCATCTGTGGAAGTTGGCCTTCATGGCGGTGGGTCCTTCTGATAGTGAGAGAATGAGTCAGAGACATTTTGAGGCATAGGCAAAGTGGGCTCTGGCCCAGGGCCCCAGCCTTTTAGGGGCCCGCTGAGAAAGTCTTGCCCTGCTGACATTTAATAATTGTTGAAACAAATTGCTGTCTATAGCGTTTTCCTTTAATTTGTTTTTAATGAGGGTAATGTGTGAGAGTCTATTACACACATTTTCAGACAAATGCTGTTTATATTTCATGCAACATCCATAAAAAAGTTTCTTTTAGATCAAAATGGTACCTCACATATGAAATATGGGAGGGGGGGTCACAGAGATTATTTGGAGTAGTATTAGTGAGCTGCTGCTGTGTTACAATAGTGACAACACACATCACTATCCCTGGATATTAGATGCAAATAAGTTTAGAATTTTGAACAGTGTGCCTGTGCACTAGCAGTGAACTGGCCAAAGAGGGCTAGAAAGAGTTGAAACTGGATCATACATTTTAAGCTGTTATGAACAAGAGCTCCGAAAGTACGTTTCGCCCTGGGCCCCCAAAATTCTTAAAACATCCCTCGGATGAGTCGAGTATGATCTACATATGATATGATGCTAAGTCCTTGGTTTTGACTATGTTGGCCAGTGGGGTTATGTAGGTGTTGAATAGTGTGGGGCTCAGGGAGGAGCTTTGAGGGGTTCTTCAGAAGATATTCTCAGGTTCCGAGGTGAAAGGTGATAGTTGGATTCTCTGGGTTCTTCTGGCAAGGAAGGAGGTGATCCATTTGAGGACATCTCCTTGGATTCCATTGTGGTGACGCCTCTTTAGAATGGTGTGGTGGGATACAGTGTGGAAGGCTGCTGAAAGTTCGAGGAGGATCAGGGCAGCTATTTCCCCCCCAGTCAAGGAGGGTTCTTATGTCGTTGGTGGACCGAATCAGGGCAGTTTTAGTGCTGTAGTTGGTACGAAATCTGGATTGGGAGGTGCCCAGAAGATTGTTGTTCTCCACGGTGTTCTGTGAGTTGAGGGTTGAGCTTTTTCAAGGACTTTGGTGGGAAAGGGGAAGAGTGAGCTGGGACAGTAGTTCTTGAGGATGTTTGGATCTGCGGATAGGGACTTGACTTCTGCGTGTTTCAATTCAATTCCTCAGGGAAGGTGGCTGTGGTGATGGATGTGTTGAGGATGGAGATGAGCTTGTTGCAGATGACATTGCTCCTGAGCTGGGAAAAGTAGTGTGGACAGGGGTTCATGGATGCTCCTGAATGGATGGAGTTGATTAGGTCTGTGGTTTCTTGAGTAGTGAGCTGGGGCGAGGAGGTGAGGTGGTCGTCGGTGTTAGCATCTGTTAGAGCGAGGAGGCTTTGGATCTCAGCGGTGGTGGGATGAGGTTCAAAGTATTTGTTTATGGTGGAGATCTTATCATGGAAGAAGTTTGAGTTGCTGGTATTGGTTGAGGGATGTCTTGAATGTGGCTCTGTCTGTTGGCTTCTTGCTGGTGCGCGATTTTCTTTTGAGTCATTTGAAGTTGCGTTTAGTGGTTCTCAGCTCTGTGTGAACCAGCTGGCCTGTTTGGAGGACTGCTTGAGTCTGATGGGCTTGACAGGTATGACTGTGTCTCCACAGTCAGAAATCAGGGTGGAGAAGATCTTGACAGTCTGTTCTATGTTGGTTGAGGTGTCCAAGTGAGAGGTGTTGAGGGTGTTGATCCACTGGCTCTCCGATACTTTGTTTCAGTTGTGATGTGAGGTGCTGGGCGGCTTGGTGTCTGTGCCGGGGGTTCCTGTAATGATGAAATGGATAATGGCGTGGTCTGTCCAGGTGAGCTTGGTGATTTATATTTGACTTGGTCACTGGTTGTGAAGATAGGGTCGAGGGTGTGCCCTGCAATGTGTGTGGGGTTGGTGACTAGCTGGGTGAGGCAAATGGACTCTGAAACAATGTAAGTGTATACTAATTATTAGAATAAGAACATTTAAAGGATTCACAGGACTTTCATAGAAGTGTTGTAGCGATGGCTAACAACACGTTACTTAAACACTTTTAGCCTACACATGATTGTGTTTTGTTAGTTTATAGTATTTTACAGTGACTTGAGTGATGCCTTTAATAGAGGTCAAGCTGTTTTCAACTGTTTTATTTGCTTCTCTCTTCAGACGAAATCTGGGGAAGACCCCTAGTGTTAAAAAAAAGTATCATACTATCTCTCTTTTACCTTTTCTGGCAAAATTGCTAAAACTCATGTAGCACAGTGGCTGTGTTTCCACCTTGAAGAGTCACAATTTTTAAATCTGCATCAAGCTAGATTTCACCTGCAGATTCCACTGAGGCAGTCATCATGCCAATGGTTGACAATGTGTAGAAGGCATGTGATGAAGGCTTCCCTTCTGTGTAGTAAGCAAGCCTCAGCTAGGCCTACCAGTGCAAGGGGTTCGCCCTTCTCTGCACAGAGTCCTCAGACCACAAGAAGAAGTTGGCACAGAAACTGGAAAATACAAAAGCATAGTTTATTAAACCTTTAAAGGTGGTACTACAGTCCACACAACACCCTTCAGTATTGTATAGAGTAGCACCCCGAACTAAAGCATATGGCCCCTTTTTTACACAATGAAGGGGTTCAAAAGAAGGCGGTACAGACATGGAGCATGATTTGCGACCATATAAGGACATTTCTGAACACAATCGATACTTGGGTGGAGTTAACGGGTCTTGAGACCCCCAAAGGCACATTCCTATCTGTTACTAATTAAGAACAGATGAGGACTCTACTGGGCATGCGCTGACATACAAAGGATGTTATTAATAGCCTGTTGCTGGGCAGATTTCAGGTGCAGTTAACAAGGAGGTAGGACAAAGCACATGATGCGCACTTGGCAATGTATGGCATACAAAATGGCCGCTACGAATACAAAATGGAGTGGGTACATTTGCTACGACAATGGTCAAATACAGCATGTCTTCTGCTAATGCTTAACCTAATCGCCGTTGATTTACAACAGACGACCCTTTCAGCATTAGCTGAAGACATTCGACTTCTTAGGATAAGCAAGATACTCATCCCTTATATCAATGACCATCATCTCAACTATCTCCTTGTTCAAATCATTCTGCATTTTGAATTCTGCAACATTTCGTTTAGTTGGTATGCAAGCAGTAATACACATAGAACATATCATCGGACTACATTGGATACACACACAACATGTGAAGACTATTGCAATTATTATACATAGAGCAGTCAATACTTTCTAGCCCCAGGCAGAAATTAGAGTCCAGAACCATCCTACCAGAGTCCACGTACCATTCTCTGTATGGAGGTTTGCAGCGATCTTATGGAGTTTATTGATCGCTTTATACACTGATGGTGTGTGATCTAGAATTAACACACAGCAACTACTACCTATAATGCGACATGCACCACCTCTATCTGCTAACATAACATCTAGAACCATTCGGTTCTGCAAAGCAACAATTCTAGCAATTTGCAATTCTTCAGTGAGGTTTCCTAGGGCTACAGCTGCTTGATCTGTAACAGCTTCTACAACTCTAGTTAATCGTCGCACTTTTCTACTATTTAATGCAGCACCCACAAAGAAGAACAATCCTAAATTGAAATCTACATATTGTTGCATGCTAGTATCTGTTTGATCTACATCACCAGTATTCAAGGTCCTCTTTTAACGATTCACAGTAATATTGTTGAATAATTTAAAATCTCGATGATACAATGAAGGTGCCAGAAACACAGGGGGCAACAAAAATGGCATGTAACAAACACCTGTCCACCTTGCTGGCAATCGATAATATCCACGATTTCCACAAACAAAGTAGGTGTTATGTGAAGCTAAAAAGGTACTATCGTTCAATCCATCTATATTCAAAACAGTAATACAGTCACTGATGCCAACAGGAATATGTCCAATGCTCTGTACACATAATTCTGCTTGTGCTTGAGTAACAGAGATAACAAAATGTTCACTTTTAACAGAGTCTCTTGTGTTGGTGAAGATATATGGCGTTGAAATATTGTCCGGTCGATATTCCTCCCACTCCCATTTAGTTCTATTCGCTTGGGGATACCCATCTTTGTCTTGATGACACTCTTTATTCAACCGGAAAAGCAGTCTGCCCACTGTAGGCCTCCTAGTCGCAAAAAGCAGGGTATACCAGGCTTGACAGGAGCCATTATGCAAAAAAGGGAGAGGTATAAACGGTGTACCTCCCTTCTTTTGATGTGCAGGCATCATCCCACAAATCCAACAGTTCGTAGCATTTATAGCAATACGAGTATGGTGTAGCATCTGAATAAAAGTGTTTTTAAGGTAGAATTGTCGGTGCTTCAATTCTTGATATGGGAGCATGAAGAAATGATGCTCCTCAGGTGTCGGTGTAGTAACAACAAACAAATCACGAGCAGGAGTTGTCTCCTCAACAGACCATGTTATTGTTGCCACAATCACCAAGCCCAAAAAATATTTATATTCTTCTTTTCCATTTTAACAAAGCACAAAACAATTCTTCCTGAAACTAAAGTAGTTGTCAGAGCTCTTACCCCTGGGCAGCCGTTGATTTCTTCACCACGGGCCAAGACGGGTGTCACTACTTTAATGCAGGGCGGACCCCCCCCTCCCCCTTGCCACATCGGCTCTCCGTTTAACTAACTTAGGGAATGCTCAGACAACTTTCACAAGCACTGCAGATTCCTTTCTCGGTCTCAATTTATATCTCGCTGCTCCAGGGATTGTCTGGTCCAGGAAGAACTCCTCAGATCCGTCAGGTGTCACAGCACGGCCTTTCTCCGCAGTCAGAACCTCTCGATGGTCGGTCAACACAGCAGGTTCCACTAAGGTAGGAAGTACTCGTCGACAATGGGTGCTGTGGATCCAATTTTTCCGGTTCGTGACTCGAACTGCTGTCCTCGTGGCAAGTAGCACTTGCTCTGGTCCACGCCACCTTGGCTCCAAACTGCTCAACCTCTCGAAGACCTTAATCATCACGTGGTCACCAGGTCGGAGTTCATGGCCTTCACCTGTAGATCTGTCAGGAAGTGCTTCTCGAACCTGTTTATGAATAGAAACCAAGTTATCAGTTAATTGTGCCAAATAGTCATTCATTAAGACACAAGGTACATAATACACAGAACTTGGTTTAGGAATTCCCCAGATATTCATGGGCCTACCAAACAGGATCTCATAAGGGGTGAGACCTGTCTGAGAATGAGTCACTGATCTAATAGACAACAATGCCAGTGGCAACGCATCTGGCCATGTCAGAGAAGTAGAAGCCTGTATCTTGGCTAATTTCAGCTTTAGAATAGCATTGTATCTTTCCACCAATCCTGCTGATTGTGGGTGGAACACTGCATGAAGCTTCTGTTTGATCCCTAATCCTTTCAGTACATACTTGATAACATCCCCTATAAAATGAGGTCCGTTGTCACTCCACAAAAGTCTACAAACACCATAACGAGGAAAACATTCCTTCAAAAGCACTTTTGCCGTAGTAATTGCAGTATTGTCCTTTGTAGGGTACGCCTCAATCCATTTATTGAAGGCACATACCACCACCAAGACATACTTCAGATTATTGCAGCGTTCAAGCTGAATATAATCCATCTACAAAACTTCAAAGGGTGCAGTTGGTGTAGCAAACCCTCCTGCTGGTGTTTGCGTCCCTTTCCCAGGATTGAATTGCAGGCAAATCATGCAGGACTGTACTACTCTCTTAGCTGTGCTAGCAATTTCTGGATGCTCCCAAACTTGTGTAACCAATTTCACTATTGCTGAAGCTCCAACATGTGCTAGTCCATGTGCCATCTGACCCATAGGTTGTACAAAAACTATAGGCAACTTCCATCTATCCATCTGTTTGTTTCGCCAACAACCTTCATCATCCAACTCTCCATCCTTGGACCATTGCTCCCGTTCTTTATCAGAAGCAGTCCTCTGTATTTCTAATACTTCTTTCCTAGCATCGTGCCACCGCTCAGCTTGTGACTTCACTACATACATGGAAGTAGTGTCAGGCTGCATCGCAGTCTCACGTGTCACTCGATCTACAAAAGCATTTCCTTGTCCCACCTTATCAGTCACTTCCTGTGTGCACTACATTTCACTATAGCTATTTTCTTTGGATATGTTAATGCAGTCAAAAGATTGTGCACTAGTTCTCCGTGCATTATCTGCATCCCGTGTGATGTCAGAAAACCTCTTTCCTCCCAGAGCAGACAAAAATCATGCGCCACTCCAAAAGCATAGCGGCTATCTGTATAAATGTTCACACGCAAACCTGTACTAAGCTCACATGCTCGTGTCAAAGCTATTAGTTCCGCTGCTTGAGCTGACTTCTGTGGTATGCGAGCTGTCTCCACTATTGTGTGAAGCATAGTAATTGCATATGCGGCTGAAGTTGTACCATCCGGTAACTTCAGACAAGACCCATCAACCCACAATTCTCCATCTACATCTGGAAGGGGCGTATCTTACAAATCAATATGACCCTTTGTCTGTTCCTCAGTCAGAAAAATGCAATCATGTGTTTCTTGCGACTCAGGCTGAGTCGCCGGAAATGGCATCAACGTGGCTGGGTTTAGTGTTGCACATCTCTTCAGTGTAATATGAGGAGCTGACAACGTCAGCTGACGAGCACTAGTTAAATGCTGCGTCTTTGTTTGATTCAAAAGGGCATCAACAGCATGGGGTACCAGCACCAACAGTTTATGCGATAAGAATATCCCTTCACTCTGGCGTATTGACACAGCTGTTGCTGCAACCGAGCGAAAACATCCAGGCAACGCTCGAGCAACAGGATCAAGTACTGCTGAAAAATATGCACAAGGGCGTTGCTTATCACCATGTGTCTGTACTAAAACTGACAATGCACATCCATCTCTCTCGTGTACATACAATGTAAAGGGCTTTGTGTAATCTAGAGCACCTAACACTGGTGCTGAACAAAGGGCTTGTTGTAACTGTCGAAAAGCATTTTCACATTCATCTGTCCATGGAAAGGGTATTAGAGTGTCTTTTGTCAAAAGTGCTAACAAAGGCTTAACAATGTATGAAAATCCCAATATCCATTGCCTACAAAAGGAAGTAAGACCTAAAAATGTTCAAACTTCTTTCTGTGTAGAAGGTACTGGTGTGTCTAAAATTGCCTGAATGCGATCTGATGTGAGTGCACGTCCCTCCTTAGACAAAAGGTGACCTAAGTAGGTTACCTTTGGTCTACAATACTACAATTTCTTTTTCGATACTTTGTGATGATGTGAAGCAAGAAAGGAAAGCAAGGTCAAAGTGCATTTTTCACATTGTTCAGGGGTATTGGCTGCCAACAAGATATCATCGGCATATTGTATGAGCGCCACACTTTCGGGCAGAACAAAAGAATCAAGTTGTCTCTTCAATGCTTGGCTGTAAATACTAGGACTCTCAGTATAGCCTTGAGGAACTCTACAAAATCTATACGATCGATTATTCAAAGTGAAACCGAACAGATATCGGCTATCAGGATGAATAGGGATCGAAAAGAAAGCATTCTTCAAGTCTATAGCAGAGAACGTAGTTGCAGTAGGTAGAACTAAAGTAAGGAGTGTCGTGATATCAGAAACCACTAGGTATTGTGGCACCACTATCTTATTCACCTCCCGTAGATCAATTATAAATCGATAAATCCTAGTTTCAGTGCCTTTCTTCAAAATTGGGAGAATCGGGCTGTTACAAACATTAAATGGAACTTCTTCAACCACCCCCACTTCAATAAGATCTTGTACAATTCGTGTGAGTGCTTCCTCACCCTCCTGTGAAATTCTATATTGAGGCAAACGTGGTAACACAGCTCCCTCTTTAACACTAATAAGCACTGGTGGAATAATCAACAGTCCCACATCAGTATCTGAAGTATCCCACAAAGTTTCAGGTAGGGAGGCTAATGCAGTATCCTCTTTAAGCATGGGCGAATTTTGCGAATCTGACGTACGCAAATTTGCGTAGTTGCGAATTCGCAATCCGCAAAATCTGCGAACTCTCGCGAATTTGCTGATTTTTCTTTTTTTGTGTTTGCAAGGGTTTCTGCCAGTTCGCGAGGGTTTTGTACCAGTTCAGAAATTGCGAACTTACTTGTCGACTCGCAACGGTCGCGACTTTGTTGTTTCTACGTCTGGTTCATCATCACAGGTTCACAGCACCCTCTGTTTCACCACTGCCACCATCTGGTTCACCCATGCCACCCTCTGGTACATCACTGCCACCCTCTGGTTCATCACTGTAGATTATGGGGGGGGGAAGCAAGCACACCTGCCCTGCTTCAACTGACATGAATTAATTTGGGGTTGATTAATGTGTCACTGAATTTAAACTTCCAGTCTGGCACCTGCTTCCTTATCTGGAATTTGCTTTCTGTTGCAGTGCAATTTTTTTTCCCAGGACCTTTGTGGCTTACTTGTAGCTATTCTATGACCCTGCTGTGAGGGTCAGAGCAGGGTCATAGAATAGTTGCAAGTAGGCAACGGAACTCTGGAGGGGCCCCTCAGGAAGCACTAAAGGGAATGGTTACTAATGATGAGTTTGAACTTTTGCACCTGCTGAGTGCTTTCAGTTTTGCAAAACTCGTTTTTCTGCAATTTCGTGGGATTCGCGGGGCGCGAATTTGCGCGAGATCAAATTTGGAAGCCGCGAATTTGTGCGAATATGCGATTTGTTTTTTTGCGGCATGTTAGTTTGCAAGGTTTTGTGCGTTTTAGCGAGCTGCTTGTAGCGCAACGGCGCGAAGTTACCCTCACGATCGTTCACGGGCACCGCCATCTTGTTTGCATGACGTATTTCCGTTTCCGGGCGCGATGTGTAATCTCACAAAGTGTGCGGCTCGCTAGTACAATTTCGCGTGTGATCGCGAGGAAAATCTTGCGCAAACTTACCCACGCGGTCCTGAACGGGCGCGGCCATCTTGTTTCTCATTCATTGCTATGGTTCTGGGCATGCTTTCTGTATCCTCTCTGAATCTCTGCCCGCCTTTGCTTGTTTGAAGTTTTTTTAATCTACTTTACTTATTATCTATCCCTCTATTTTTCTAGCTGTATATTTTTGTGTTTTCTGCTACTTTTGGTTAATTTTAAACTACTTTTTTAAACTCTTTTCTTTTCTTCTTCCCTATTCTACTTCTTCTTTATTATTTAGCTTCCTTTCTGCCCAGACCATGGTAAAGGGAGCCGGGAAGCATCCTGAGAAGGGGAAGGGTCCCGCACCCCGTGCCCGGCTCCCGTGCCGGCGTTTGAGGGGGTAGCAGGTCACAGCCCGGGAGATCTTCAGCGCGGAGGAGGTGGCCGCACTAGTTTATTATGTTCAGCGCCGCCTTCCCAGGACCATCATGGCAGGCGGCAGGATCGCAAGCGGCTATGGGCTCCGGGAGCGCCGGACGCGGTGGGAGAAGGTGTGTCGGGCCATGTACCAACACTCTCGGGTCCGGCGCACCTACAACCAGGCCACCCACCGTTGCACGGATCTCCTGGACCGGGAACGCGATCTGCTCGACCTTCTTGGCCTAGAGATCCCCGGGCTTGGTGAGTAGTAGTAGCTATTTCTTTACTACTCTGTTTTCTCCTGCTCTGTGTGTTATTATATTGCAAATTTTTGCTTTTTACCAAGAGCAATAATGCTGCTGATTACATTGTAGGTAAATTATATTTCAAAATCTTCTGTGCATTTCAGGTGCACTGCTCTCCTTCTCAGTAGCGTTGCTACTATGCTTATTTGTTTTCGATTTTGTGTTCATTTCATTGGCCTGTGAAATTATGTATGAGTGTAGTTTAAGAACTGCGTAATACTGCTAGACACTAAGGGTCAGATTTTTAATTACCGGCGCATCCCTGCAGAGTAGCAGGGATGCACCAGTAATTGTGCGCCACGCCACCATCACCCATGGTGGCCGTATTTACAATGCGGCGCACCATGGGCCCAAAATGTCACCGAAGCGTTACGCATCTGTGCCGTAAAGGCGGCGAATTGCTGGAGTTGCGTCGCAACGATGGCGCAGCTCCAGCATTGCTCTGGGGTGCCCTATCTCCCCAATGCTGCGTCAAGCCGTACGTCTTCTTCAACCAGGCGCAGGGTTAGAGTCACGCATCATTGTCCTCAAAGTGACTGATTGAAATCTTGTAGATTTCCCTCAGCCACTTTTAGAATGCGTTCCTGGGGAGGAATGCCCTCCCTTGCGCTGGAACGCCCCCTGATGGCGCAGGGCTTTACAACGTGATGCATCTCCCATATGCGTCACGTTGTTAATATACGCCACACCATGGCGCCTCTTTTGTTCTGCCGCTGCGTCACAAAAGTCACGCAACAATGGAGCAAAAGAGCCGCAAGGGGCTTCTAAATCAGCCCCTACAGACTCAAGTCCAGTCCTTCCTTTGTACACCTGGCAAAAAGAAGAAATAGTGGTGGTGGATTGATAGTTTGAGTATCTTAATGACTGGTTAATGTAGTAGGAAACATTTTAGTGTTGTCGCTGATCTGCAATCACGATGGACTTTGTCTGTCACTTCGCGTGTTGCGGACAGCTGCCTGCCAGTCCTAGGCGAACCTTTTTAGTAGTTTGTTTAGTGAGTTACATAACTTTCCAAGTCGACGGTCTGCAAATCAAGCAATACTAATATCGTAGTAGACCACATGAGATAGGTCAATATATACCGTGGAATACTTGTCTATTTGCTATTTCGCCAAAATAATTTGTTATTGTTCTTTTGAAATGTTTGATTTGGTTGACAAATATCATCCATGTTTTCTGGTCTTTCTTTCTTTCATGTTGTACATCAGCTCCCCCCAGGGGCAAGAGGGCATTGGAGGAGGCTGCTGCTGAGGCTGAACAGGATCGGTCAGGCGAGGGCTCCTTTGCTGGCCCCGGTAAGTTTTAATTTTAATATAGAGTACCTAATTTTTCCTAGCGTTCCTCATTCGATTTTTTCTAAATCGTCTTTGATCTTCTTGTAGACTGTATCTAAATTCTTATCCTGCCTCGACTATGACTCCCTGTGGTACTACTAGATTATTCTTATTAGTCTGTCTGTGTAGCTAACTAAGATTGCACATTTGGCAATTCCATTGGACTCCCATTCTAGTCAGCAATAGCTCTATGCACTGAGTGCAGTCCTCTGGGATTGCCCATAATGTCTTTTCAAGTCTTCTAAATGTTTATGCTTTGACAATTGCCAACAATAAAAAGGTGAATGACCACCAAGAAAGAATAAGATACTACTTTACTTTTGGTTTGGATAGGAGGACAATCCATTCTACTACTGCTGCAGGGACAAATCTGCACAAACAGAACTATGGACACTAAATAGTGCATTGTTTATCAATTATATTAGGTGCAGGTAGACTTTCCACATACCTCAGTGATATCAGACTTTGAAGAACCCCCAATCTCCTTACTGACTAGATAGTGTGGCAGAGTCATTTAGCTTCCGAATTCATCGATGATTGATCCCCAATGTTGATTATCCAACGCAGGACAAGAGTACGGAGTCAGAGTCCAGAAGTGTCAGAGGCACGGACTCATGCTTGCAAATTGCATAACCTTTTGCTCATTCACTCATGACCAAAAACCACAGAGTCTATTTAAATTTTAAAGCTTTATTAAAAGTAAAAATATTAATAAAATCAAGCTTATCATAAAACATAAACGGTTGATTAAAAATGGAAAAGTGCTTATACTCATTTTTTATTTCACACATTTATTGTGGGCGAGCCGAGCCCTCACCTGGTTTGAACTTTCATTTTTCTTTTTGGTGCTGAATCATTGGTCCCTTCGTCCTAATGATTTGTTCTTAGAAGTGAAGATTCTGTCAGTTATGAGGAAAATGGTGCGTGTTAAAAAGCAAGCATTCATCAGTTGTGCCAAAAAGTGCAGCAAGACAACACCCTTCCCTGGAAAAAGGGACATTTTTACTTTAGAGTAGACAGTCACAAATTATTAGATTGGTTTCTGTATTCACATTTCTTCATTCCTAGACAAAATACTAGTGAGTGGTGTATGTCTATGACATCTAACATTCTTAAATGAACTTTGTAGGTGGAACATCTGGTGCTGGGCCCAGCGTGGAGGTGGAGGGAAGCTCTGGGGAGGAGGCGGAGCAAGTGCCGGACCAAACTGCTGTGCGGGTTGCCACGGTAGTGGCGGGCATTGGTAAGCTCTTATATTCCTTACTTATTGAGATTGCAGACTGCATAGTGTGCTGCTCCCCGTGAGAAAACGTAAGGTTTGTCCAGATGAGAGACACGAAGAAGAATGATTGATATTTAGGGGCCTATTATGATGGCGGACGGACCTGAGTCTTTCCGCCACCATAGAGTAGGAGGAACCGGAACTAATCTCTGTGGTAATTAGGATGTGACCGCCACCCTGGCAGTCACATCCTGTATTTTTATCATTGCGGCGGGTGCTGCTTGAAGCAGCACCCGCCGCAATGATAAAAATGTAAGTTGTGCATTTGCATGCACAAAGTGGCAGGCACCGCGCAGTGCCTGCCGCTTTGTGCAGGCAAATGCAGGGGGGTACCATAGGTACCCCCATGGGCACCCCCCACCCCCTTCACCTCTGGGGGCCCGCAACGGGCCCCGAAACGAAAATCCGTATGCCTTTGCCCGTCGGAAATGCCGCCGTGTAAAGGCATGTTCCTCCAGACATCCTAATATGGCGGGCGGTGTCTGATAGACACCGCCAGCCATGTTAGTGCTTTTCCGCCGCGGACGGGAGGCGACCGCGGAGGAAAAGCTGCGGACTGAAAAAAGATCCCCCAGCCATCCTAATCTGGCGGGGGGTCTTTTTCAGTCCGCTGTGGATTTCCCGCATCCTCCGGTCCGGCGGTGGATTCCGCCGGCCCGCAGGATTCGGGAAATCCGCAATCCTAATCTGCCCCATAGTTTGAATGGATGGATGCCTGGATCTTGGTACTATCTGACTCTTAGATAGCATATGTGTATCTAGAGAGAGTAGACGGTCACTGGATGAACTAAGTGTTACTTTGAAGAGCATGTAACACCGCACCCGCACGTCCGTCCCAGTGTAGGAAAGGCAAGGAAAAGAAGTTGTAATTTTGTCCGAATACTACCATGAATAGTAGCAGTAGTTTGTATTGCAAGCACAGCATATATCCGGCTATTACGATGGCCACTCACTACCTCTGTTAATAAGTTTAGTAGAACTCGGTCATTCATGTGTGGATGTATCACTGTTCACTCAATAAAAAGCAAAGCACCTAAAGTCATCCCATATGTAAGTAAATACATACCATGTGCAATGATAGATAATCAGATTATTTATCTTCTTCATTTTCCTTTTCTAGTATTCATTGGCACTGTAGGGTGAAAGTTAAATTAATTGAGCAGTAGCCCTTGTAACAGAGTATTCTCAGTGCCACCCGTAATAGAAAAGTAAGAGCATCACCACCTGCATGTACTGGACTGGTACAGTAACGCAAGTCTGTCTCACTCATCATGGCGGGCGTCTGTTTTTCTCGGGTGCAGGTTGACTGCGCTGGCATTATGCCGGCTTGCAGAAGTTAACGTACCAATTTTGCTAAACAAGAGAGAATAAGAAGAATAAGACTGGTGTACTGTCATAGTCGACTCTAATGGAGTGAGTCCATAGTGCTCGTAGAATTGATTCCTTAAACTCCCACTAATGATAGAGCAAGGGTGAAGAAGTGGGAGGTTAGATAGATACTGGCCACAATAGTTATGTACTGCACTTGCAAGTTGCTAGTTCTACTGTGACACAACTTTCTGCTGAATCATTTTGTGTTAATCTTAAAGAGCATTGGTTACAGACTATGTCTTTCTTTCTTCATATAGATGCTCCTTCCAAACCAACCCGGAAGGAGCTGGCTAGACGGGCCCGGCAACGGAGGCTGGAGGCCACTGTCGCTGAATATCGCCGGCTGGTGGCCCAGGAGGAGGGGGACACGCAGTCTACCACAACATCTACCAGGACAGCTGCATACTCCTCCGCGCTCCCTGGGTCACCCAGTCAGCGCAGGTCTCCAGCGGTACGGAGCCGGGGTACCGCAGCCACCCGCCACCGCCGAGCAAAGAAATCAGCTGCCCCAGCAGTTGCAAGAAACGCATGCACCGCCTTTCCCTGAGGGTTTCCTACCTCGAGCAGGAGCTGCTCAACACGAAAACCCTGCTCGTGACCCTCCGCAAGGAGCATTCCGACCTGGCCCGGAAATTCAACAGCTGCAGCCAGCAGTAGGAGGAGACAGTTCCTTGCCCCTTTTTTAAAGACTTCTGGGGGGTGGGAATTGGGAGTTGGGTTTTTTCACTTTTTTGGACTTTTCACGGACATTCGTTGGGGTTAGGGAGTGGGGGTGGGTTGGGTCTTGTGGGAGATTATTTTTGTCAGGGATATAAATATACTTTAAACTTTATCTTAGCATACGTGTTTTTTTTACTGCTTTTGAGGCTGGTGGGTGGGGGTTTAACAGTAACTTTGTTTTGGTGAAACTTAAGTGGCATCTTGAGTCAAGTTGTGTAATTAATTGCCCAAATGTTTTCAAAACTAAGTGCCTCTCACAGAGTAAGTGAATTCAATAGTCCTAGGACTTTACTAGTACTGGTGTCAGTCTCTCGTCTCTCCTATTACTCCATTATACTTCCTCCCACCAAACGCTTATCTTACCTGTAATTTGTGTTTGGAAATAGGGCTAGGCACAGGGCTGGCTGCACGGCAAATGGCGATTAAGGTTAGCAATCCTGGGCGGATGAAATGTCATCATTGCGTTGGTACTAGTGGTGTTACACAGCGGCAGTTGCAGCATCTGAAAAAAAAGAAAACGAAACCTTGTTTGTCCTCACCGTAGCATTCGAACGGTACGATAGAGAATATAGCAGGTCACAGTACACTAGAACAGTGCCACAATGTAGCCTAACAAATGGTAAAGTATTGAAAGTATAACTAGTACTTGCATTGAATTTCTTTGACATTGGCTACTACTACAAGATATAGTACTGAAGGTGAAGGACACAGCAGCGTAATAACCTGCCACTTCTAGGAGGAGGATGTTCTTGATGACCTATCAAGTTGATGGCGCACATGAAAATCTGCTTTCATTTGCCAATAGTGACTGAGTGTGAAGCTGAGTAAGAATAGAATATATCCTCGGATTCCTTCACCAGCCTGTTGCTATGACCTTATCCTCCCCAGCAAGTGTGTGGAATTATTGCTGTCATTTAGTCACACATCAATCAAAACCACACAGCCCGGGGGAAGAGGGTTAGGGTTTGGAAAATGGATGGGAAGGGGGGATTTTGGGAAAGTTTTTTTGAGAGAAGAAAAAAAAGCACAGCATGGACAAACAATAATTGAAGATAAAGAAATCTTTGGGTACAAAGCTAACCATAAATCTTTTAAGTGACATAAAGGAAGTGCATGCACTACTGCATGCATGGTTACTGAAAAGTAAGTAGTACTTTCGACAACTGTGAATGACAGAATGCGCCAGTACAGGGCTGCAGCGTTTTCACTTGCCTATCTCTGCACTCAGAGAAACACTTCTTACATTAAATTAGGTAAAACCTATAGAATGGCTGTAGGGATCAATTTAGAAGCAGAGAGAGATCCAAGAAATGCAGAGTCACACTCATAGAAGTTCACAGCAATAACATTACTTAAAAGATAATTAGAAAAGAACGGATACTGTATCTGTATGTTGTTGTAGTTGTCCTGTTGAATTTGGTAAGTTGCACGCATCAAACCATTCCTCTTATTAGCGGGACTCCTCCATTCCAGATGATGCTCCGTCCATCAATGTTGGTGACCAGAAGACACCCTGTCCACTGCCTGCCTGGCGGATGCTGAATTGCGGCTCGCTAATGTGAAGCCTGACTTCATCCTTTTTTTCCCATTGCACAGACTGAAACCCGGCCTGTAATTATTGATGGAAAAACAGGAAGTGATATTAGAACACCACTGATAAATAAATATAAGGTATGTACGCTGTGTAGTGCAAAAAGTCACACTTTGAGTTTCCTAATAGACAGTACAATATTTTTGAAAGTGCGTACTCTGTCTGACTCTCCTTTTGAAGGATAAATAAGTATGGCCAAATTCATTTAGCACATCTTTCCCCTCAAGCTAGGTGTACTGTATACTGTGTTTTAGAACAAAATTAGACCTTCCCAGCAGTGCTCCCACCCAGACCCTCACTAAAGCCAGTCGCAAAAATGTAGAAGACCTCCAATCAGATCTCCAAAAACGAGGCCTAGTAGAAAACTGGTGACAAAACGTACTTTGAAAGTAAAAGTAGGCCCGAATCCCCCCTTACCCACTGTGGATTGTATTCAAACCACTTGCAAGCAAGCAAAAGTATCCATACCCAGCACCGCTAAGCATGAGCGAATTTTGCGGATCTCGCGTTCGCGAATTTTGCGGATTTGCGGATTCGCAATCCGCAAAATCCGCGAATTCCCGCGAATTTGCGGATTTTTTTTTTTTTGTGTTCGCCCGTGTTTCTGCCAGTTCGCGAGGGTTTTGTACACTTTCGCAAATTGCGAACTTACCTGTCGGGTCGCAAGTTTCGCGAACTTGTTGTTTCTACGTGTCCAGCCTGTTTGGGACACTCTTCTTCATCACTGCCACTCTCTGTCACCACTGCCACTCTCTGACTACTCATGCCACCCTCTGGCCCACCCATGCCACCCTCTGTTTCATCACCACACCCTCTGGTTGTCCAGTGTACATTATTTTCGGCAAAGCAAAGCACACCTTCCCTGCCTCAAGTGACCTGAATTAATTTGGGGCTGATTCATGTGTCACAGAATATTTTTTTAGCTGGCACCTGCTTCCTTAGTGCGCCCTGATTAGTGATCTTTTGCACTTGCTAAGTGCTTTCATTGTTGCAAAATTAGTTACAACACCTGCCCTGCCCCAACTGACAATAATGAATTAGGGGCTGATTAATGGATTTTAACTTCCAGCCTGGCTCCTGCTTGTCTCCCTTAGCTGTAATTCAGGACCTTTGTGGCATATGTGTAACTATTCTGAGGTTCAGAGCAGGGTCACATAATAGTTTCAACTGGCAACTGAACTCTGGAGGGGCCCCTCAGGAAGCACTCCAGGAAATGGCTACTAATGATGAGCCTGAACTTTTGAACCTGGTAAGTAGTTACTTTCAGTTTTGCTAAGATCGTATTTCTGCAATTTTGCACTTATTCGCGGGGCGCGAACTCACGCGAACAGTGCGAGCAGTGCGAGCAAAATCCGCTGCTCGCGGATTTGCGGATTTTGCGGGAAATTCGCAAATCTCGCGGATTGCGGATTTCCCGAAAATCCGCAAAATCCGCGAGCGGAACGGATTTTCCGCCCATGCCTAAGCACCGCTCGAAGACTCGCAAACCCCCCCACAAACAGCCCCCCGCCCAAACACATGCAATACAAATACTGCTAATCCTAACGAGCCCTAAGTTAAGAATAGTGGCAAACGCTTTCTTGAACTATTCCAAATCCCCCCTTTCCCACCATGGATTTTATTCAAACGACTTGCAACCAAAATTACACATTCTCACAAGTGCTCTAAGACCCCAGAACTCAGTTGCAAAAATCTAGAACACCCCGAAACACATGCAATCCTGCTGCTAGGGCTAACCCTAACGAACCCTAAGTTACAAAAAGTGCCAAAAGGCTTTTCCGCATGGATTTTCTCCAAACCAGTTTTATCCGGTATTAGACCTTCCCAGCGATGCCCCAAGACCCGCCAACCCACCCGCAAAAAAGCACAACACCCCCAAACAGCCAAAAAGCCAAAATGGAAAATCTCATACTTACAATATTTTTCGGCCTTCTGTCAAAACGCGCTGTGCAGCTAGGTCATAACTCCTGTTTTCCACCATGGATTTCCTGAAAAGCAAATACAATCAAAATTAGACTGTGCCAGCAGTGCTCCCAGACCCCAAAACCCACCCACAAACACCCGGAACCCCCCCAAAGAGCACCTCAAAGACAAGCAAGTCAGCGAAAACACAAAAGAATTCACCTCCGATTTGGTCCAAACCACTTTTATCCGGTATTAGAGCTTCCAAGCAATGGCCCCAGAGCCGTCAACCCAGGCAAAAACAAGTAGAAGACCCCCAAACAGCCAAAAAGCAAAAGTACAAAAATGGGGACTTAGTCATTTTCATGGCAATTTCCAAAATCACTCTGCGCGCGCTCTGCAGCTAGGTCCTAACTCCCCTCTGCCACCATGGATTTGCTTCAAACCTCTTGCAATCAAAAGTATCCATACCCAGCAGTGCTTCCAGACCCCAAAACCGACCCACAAACACCAGGAAGCTCCCCAAACAGGCCCCCGAAAACGCTACATTGAGCAAAATATCAGAAATAGCAAAAAAAGTTCCTCATGGATTTTGTCCAAACCACTTCTATCCGGTATTAGACCTTCCCAGCAATGCCCCAAGACCCACCAACCCACCTGCAAAAAAAGCACAACACCCCCAAACAGCCAAAAAGCCAAAATGGAAAATCTCATACTTACAATATTTTTCGGCCTTCTGTCCAAACGCGCTGTGCAGCTAGGTCATAACTCCCGTTTTCCACCATGGATTTCCTGAAAAGCAAATGCAATCAAAATTAGACTGTGCCAGCAGTGCTCCCAGACCCCAAAACCCACCCACAAACGCCCAGAACCCCCCCAAAGAGCACTTCAAAGACAAGCAAGTCAGCAAAAATGCAAAAAAAATTTAGCCTCCAATTTGGTCCAAACCACTTTTATCCGGTATTAGAGCTTCCCATCAATGGCCCCAGAGCCGTCAACCCAGGCGAAAACAAGTAGAAGACCCCAAAACAGCCAAAAAGCAAAAGTACAAAAATGGGGACTTAGTCACTTTCATGGCAATTTCCAAAATCACTCCGTGCGCGCTCTGCAGCTAGGCCCTAACTCCCCTCTGCCACCATGAATTGCTTCAAACCTCTTGCAATCAAAAGTATCCATACCCAGCAGTGCTCCCAGACCCCGAAACCCACCCACAAACACCAGGAAGCCCCCCAAACAGGCCCCCGAAAACATGATAGTGAGCAAAAAGTCAAAAACGTTTTCAAGTCTGATTTGGTCAAAACCAGTTTTATCCGGTATTAGACCTTCCCAGCAATGCCCCAAGACCTGCCAACTCACCCGCAAAGAAGTAGAACACCCCCACAAGTACAGAGTCTTTCTTCATTGGGCGTAATCCAGCCCTCTGCTTTGAGGGAAATAGGAGTCTGGAGGAGGAGGATAGAGGAGCATGTTCTTGTGAACTTGTGAACCTGAGGAATGCAGACTGCGGCACCTTCAAATCAATAAGCAAATAAGTGAAGACAGTTCTGCTGATGGGCTTGTTTTTGTGATTAGGTGATTAAAGTTTTAATTATATTAACTGTGCAAAACAAAGAAAGACAGACACACAGGAATAAAAGTAAATAAGGACGAAAAAGAAAGTTATTGATTCATTGGCTCATTTTCAGGGCTCGGTGTCAGGGAATAAGAGTTTGTCCTCATACTCTGCGAATTCAGGCAGGAGTAGGTCAGTGTCACCTAACAGAGAAGAAATTCCCTCATCTAAGTTGCTGTCCTCCTCGTCTTCATCCGACGTGTGTTCTCGTACTTTGTAATCTGATGGTATGAGGTGCTGATTCATCTTGATCATTGTTAACCTCTCCACATTTTTGGGCGAGAGGAGGGTCCGTTTGCAAGTTACAATGCCACCAGCAGCACTGAAAACACGTTCAGAAGACACGCTTGCGAGTGGGCAAGACAAGTAGTTTATAGCCAGGTTGGAGATCTGTGCCCACAATTCTTTTTTCCCATGCCAATACGCCAATGGGTCAGCATTAACATAGACCACTGTTGAGACATTCAGATAGTCCTGCACCATCGACTCAAGGTTCTCCACGGTTCCTCCACTTTGCTTACTTTTTGCAGGGACCTTTTGAGAACCAAACCCAAGCAGAGTTAGCCAATCCTCTTCTTCACACAATGTTACTGTTGTGTCTGGTGCAGATGATCCGGTTGCCGGTGTCGTTAACGGCTGAGAGGTCACTTCTGCCACAGCCACAGGTGCAGAAGTGGATTCTTTTGACTGGGGATGGCCTGCTGATGCTGATGTACTGCCTTTTCCTTCAATTTTCTGCCGTTCTCTTTCAAACCTCATGGCTGACAAGGCTAGCCAATGTTTGTACTTTGTAACATCTTCGTCACCAAAAGCAAAGAATGCTCTGCCTGCCAGTGCCTTTTTGTAGCATGGATCCAGAATAGTAGCACAAACGTAATGCTGTTCTGAGTGGATCATTTGAAGACGTTCATCGCCAAGTAGGCGCTCTAATAATTTCCCAGCCAAAACAAAAGCTTCTTGCTTTTCTTCATCTTTTTGAAACATAGAAGACACCGCCTTCAGTTGGTGCTCCAGCATGCGCAACAATGGGTTAGCTTTTCCCACATTACAGTCCTCCCTGCTGACTGCACGCGTGAAGACCTCAAAAGGACGAAGCATGTCTGACAGGCTTTTAACTAGGTCCCATTGCGCCGCATCTAGCCTCAGGTCCTTACGAGCTGTACCCAGTGTTAAGAAATACTGATCGAGTACCGTAAACTGCTCATACAGACGCTCAAGCATGTAGAAGGTTGAGTTCCAATGTGTTGGCACCTCCTGGATGAGTGCTTTCACTGCCATTCGACGTTCATGTAGCAGGCCCCTCAGATGCTTCCGGGCCTTAAAAGAATGGCTGAAATGGTTGCACATTCTTTGGCAGGTGGTCACTAACTTGCACACTGGACTGTCTTAACTCAAGAATTTTTTAACAACCAGGGTTATACAGTGCGCCAAACACGGCACTCTGAAATATTTACCCAGATCCATGGCCTTAACTACATTGGCGCCATTATCCATGGAAACATAACCAATCTTGCTTTTTTGGGGGGACAGCCAGTGAAAGACCTTTGTGTTAAACTCATTCAAAATGTTTTCTGCTGTATGGCGTTTCTCCAAGCCAAACATGGCTAGTGTTGCATGTTTCTGAGCAGCTTTAAAAACTTGGTCCGGGTCAACACCTGCATTTAGCTTTGCTTTAACCCCTGAAAAAGAGACCCAGTGTGCAGTGATGCACATGTAATCAGTGCCTGCGCCACTGGTCCACATGTCTGTTGTCAGATGTATAGTGTGAACAGTACTCTTCTGCAAAAATGCCCCAATCACCTCCAGCACATCTTCATGTAGTGATGGAACTTAGGTTCCGTGACGATCGTAAGTGGTGTTTTTGACTCGTACGAATATGGTCGAGTCTGGTATCTATGAACCGCAAATGACGAGTTTAGTGGGTGTACGCAGTTTCGCTGTGTTAACCTAAACCGTTCGTCTGTTTCGTGGGTTTATCTATCTGTACCCACGGGTTCCATCTTAGATGCGGCATCCATTTTGTCTCTTGCCCTCAAGTAGCCAGCGAACGGACGTTGTCCGCTTCGCGACCCTGGGATTCTCAAGACTCTTGCGGAAGACACGTTTCCTTTGAAAGTGTCTTTATGATGAGGGGGTGATACTGTAAGGCAGATGGCCTCGCTTGAGGCTTATCTTGCCGTGCCGGTCTATTGTCTTAGCCGTGCATCTCATTAGGCACGTCCCTTTGATGCCTGCAGCTCGTGTTTCCCGATACCACCCCTTTTACACCCTTTCCGATCTCCCCACTGTTTCTGCCTTCCTCTGCACCTGTCCTTGTTCCTTCTTCGATCTGTTTACTGCTGATTGGAATGTACTAATGGTGGGAAGATGGGTTTTTACAGTTGGGAACCACCAAATGTTTCCGTACATATGTTCCGGGCCTTGAATGCATCAAGGCAACCCCTCTTGGAGATTATGATGGGAACCAGGTTGTAAACCTTTGTGTACCATGTTAACCTATGAGAGAAAACTGTATAAAAAGGAGCGACCCACAGTAGCGAATTGAATCAGACTCCGCGAACTTACATGTTGTGTACTTCACGTGACTTCTGTGTTCCCTGCAGTAAATAAACCTCGAAATCTTTGACGCCGAAGGAAGTGTCCCGTGTCTCTGTCATTTGTACGCCGGAACAGGTTACCCACGAAGGTTTCAGGTGTTGTCCCCTGGCACCGCTGGGCCTTAGAAAAACCCAGTCCTTCAGAACCACAACTCTGGCAAAATAGAACCGGCTAGGAACCTTCCATTTAGGGCTGAGCGCTGCCACTAATTCTAGAAAACCAACCCCTTCTACAAAAGAAAAAGGGAGAAGGTCCAGACCTAGCATTTTAGCCAGCTTAGTGTTATACAGACGCGTCAGTGGGTGGTTGCGTTCATATGGCGCTTCTGAAAACAACATGGTTCTAATGGTGGGCTGGACCATTTTACGGGATGATGATGACTTCTTCGACCCGGGTACGCTCGCTGATGAACTTTTTCGCATTGGTGTCTCACTCTCTCCCACACTCTTAGTGTGGCTCACAGGGGGTGTGCTGACAGGGGTACTGGGTGTAAGTGAAGTGTTTGACGCTTCTATCTCCTCGTCATCATCAGATGAAACATCAACGTTTTGTTGACTTCCAATTCGGGCTTCCTTGATCTCCTTTAGGTGCGCAAACCATTGGACAGCGTGCTGTCTCTCAAGATGACCTCTCTGGCCTCCGGTACCATAGTTGGTACCAAACTTACCACGACTAACTGCAAACTTACAAATGCTACAAATGGCTATGTTTTCCTTTTTTGGGCAAACACTAAAGAAGTCCCAAACTGCGGACTTGAAATGTCTGTGGGGGCCGGAGGAGGCGATACTGGTGGTGGTCATGCTGCTAATGCCAGATGAAGTGGAGGATGTGTGTTGCCGAACTTTACTACGTTGTGCACTTGCACCACCACTAATTGAGGTCGAGGTGGATGGAGGTCCCTTCTGGCGAGGAAGAAATATGGAAGCAGTAGGTGGTGGTGTACTAGTAAACTCCAATGATGGTGGTGTTCCCATTGCCTCCTCGTCGACAACATCATCACGCTCAGCAGCTTTTCGGGCTAGGGTCAAAATGTCTGTTTGCTGCATGCCCGCTGAGGCTGGAGTGAAGCCTATGATGACTGCGTCGTCGTCGTGAGAGTCTTCATCAGCAGGAGTATACGCCACTTCTTGTTGAGCGTCATCACACTCCATAACTATGAGAGTTTCGGGGACCTTCCTTTTACGCTTAGCTAACTTTGTCAGATCATGGTGTGCCTCACCCTCAGACGGCAGTGCTGGTTCCCAAGTTTGATCCGTATCATAAGAAGGAGGTGGGCTTGAAGAAGATGTAGACACCATCCTTGATCTTTTTCTTGCTAGGGATGTGGAAGACAATGAATGATCTGGAGTGGCTTCCTCAAATGATACCTCGGCTTGAATGTCGATTTCTTGATTTGCCCCTACTTCGGGAGAAACAATTGTTGTGGGCACTTGTGCCCCTCCATGCACCTCTGCTTGCGCATCTCCTTGCGTTGCCTCTCCTTCCACATGTACTTGGGCTTGTACTTGCACATGTGGTTGTTGTTGCGGCTGTGGTTGTTCAACACTCGTCAGATGAGTTACAACAACATGTGTTGATTGAGGGACATTGCTGCTACTTTCTTGCGATGAGCCAACATCACTGGTCGATGGTGATTGAACAAGTAGACTGGCTGCCTCTGCAGCACTCAAGGGCTTGGACTTAAGTTGGCGTGGTGGTGGTGGCACTGAGCCCAATGGAGCGGGGGTGCTGCTCCCAGCTTGGTCCCCAGCAGATCCCGCTGCTGCTGCAGGCACACTTTTTTTTTATTCCCAAAAAATGTGGCGGGGGGCACACCAGTCTCCTTGGTAACTTGCTTCTTCTGCTCCTTACTGGCAACTTTCTTGCTAGAGGAGCTACGGGGAACTTTTTTTGGGGCCATCTTCTTCAGAGGTCAGAAATGCAGGCCGCAGTTGCACGAGTTGCAGAGTTGCCTGTGGCCAGACGTGACGTCGCATGACGTTATGCTGCACACACACACCGCTGCAGGACTTCTTCCTGGCACTGGTGGTTCTCTTGAGTCTTGTGCACCTAAAAGCAATGGAAGACAGGGGAACATCAGTTCAGTTATACAACCCAAAAAGTCGAAAAACACATAAAAATCAGCACAATCCCATGCCATCCATGCCCTCAATGATGTTTAAATTCAAGACACCCCACAGAAAGACTAGGCCCATGCACCACTCACTACCCCTGGGCATAATGGATGAAAGCTAGGCAAAATGGGTGCAGGCCTGAGAACACTGCCTGCATTCAAAATGGCCGCTTGCTCCCAGGCACATGGCCAGGGCCTGCCGGTACCAGCACTCAAAATGGCCCTCACCCACATGGCCAGTCCCCATCAACAGCCCAAAAAATCGAAAAACACAGAAAAATCAGCACAATCCCATGCCATCCATGCCCTCCATGATGTTTACATTAAAGAGACCCCACAGAAAGACTCAGTCCATGCACCACTCACTAGCCCTGGGCAAAAGGCCCCAACAGCAGCCCAAAAAATCGAAAAACACATACAAATCAGCACAATCCCATGCCATCCATGCCCTCAATGATGTTTACATTCAAGACACCCCACAGAAAGACTAGGCCCATGCACCACTCACTACCCCTGGGCATAATGGATGAAAGCTAGGCAAAATGGGTGCAGGCCGAAGAACACTGCCTGCATTCAAAATGGCCCCTTGCCCCCAGGCACATGGCGTGGGCCTGCCTGTACCAGCACTCAAAATGGCCCCCACCCACATGGCCAGTCACCATCAACAGCCCAAAAAAGTCGAAAAACATAGAAAAATCAGCACAATCCCATGCCATCCATGCCCTCCATGATGTTTACATTAAAGAGACCCCACAGAAAGACTCAGTCCATGCACCACTCACTAGCCCTGGGCAAAAGGCCCCAACAGCAGCCAAACAAATCGAAAAACACATAAAAATCAGCACAATCCCATGCCATCCATGCCCTCAATGATGTTTAAATTCAAGACACCCCACAGAAAGACTAGGCCCATGCACCACTCACTACCCCTGGGCATAATGGATGAAAGCTAGGCAAAATGGGTGCAGGCCTGAGAACACTGCCTGCATTCAAAATGGCCCCTTGCCCCCAGGCACATGGCCAGGGCCTGCCTGTACCAGCATTCAAAATGGCCCCCACCCACATGGCCAGTCCCCATCAACAACCCAAAAAATCGAAAAACACATAAAAATCAGCACAATCCCATGCCATCCATGCCCTCCATGATGTTTACATTAAAGAGACCCCACAGAAAGACTCAGTCCATGCACCACTTACTACCCCCTGGACAAAAGGCCCCAACAGCAGCCAAAAAAATCGAAAAACACATAAAAATCAGCACAATCCCATGCCATCCATGCCCTCAATGATGTTTAAATTCAAGACACCCCACAGAAAGACTAGGCCCATGCACCACTCACTACCCCTGGGCATAATGGATGAAAGCTAGGCAAAATGGGTGCAGGCCTAAGAACACTGCCTGCATTCAAAATGGCCCCTTGCCCCCAGGCACATGGCCAGGGCCTGCCTGTACCAGCACTCAAAATGGCCCCCACCCACATGGCCAGTCCCCATCAACAGCCCAAAAAATCGAAAAACACAGAAAAATCAGCACAATCCCATGCCATCCATGCCCTCCATGATGTTTACATTAAAGAGACCCCATAGAAAGACTCAGTTCATGCCCCACTCACTAGCCCTGAGCAAAAGGCCCCAACAGCAGCCAAACAAATCGAAAAACACATAAAAATCAGCACAATCCCATGCCATCCATGCCCTCAATGATGTTTAAATTCAAGACACCCCACAGAAAGACTAGGCCCATGCACCACTCACTACCCCTGGGCATAATGGATGAAAGCTAGGCAAAATGGGTGCAGGCCTAAGAACACTGCCTGCATTCAAAATGGCCCCTTGCCCCCAGGCACATGGCCAGGGCCTGCCTGTACCAGCACTCAAAATGGCCCCCACCCACATGGCCAGTCCCCATCAACAGCCCAAAAAATCGAAAAACACAGAAAAATCAGCACAATCCCATGCCATCCATGCCCTCCATGATGTTTACATTAAAGAGACCCCATAGAAAGACTCAGTTCATGCCCCACTCACTAGCCCTGAGCAAAAGGCCCCAACAGCAGCCAAACAAATCGAAAAACACATAAAAATCAGCACAATCCCATGCCATCCATGCCCTCAATGGTGTTTAAATTCAAGACACCCCACAGAAAGACTAGGCCCATGCACCACTCACTACCCCTGGGCATAATGGATGAAAGCTAGGCAAAATGGGTGCAGGCCTGAGAACACTGCCTGCATTCAAAATGGCCCCTTGCCCCCAGGCACATGGCCAGGGCCTGCCTGTACCAGCACTCAAAATGGCCCCCACCCACATGGCCAGTCCCCATCAACAGCCCAAAAAATCGAAAAACTCAGAAAAATCAGCACAATCCCATGCCATCCATGCCCTCCATGAAGTTTACATTAAAGAGACCCCACAGAAAGACTCAGTTCATGCCCCACTCACTAGCCCTGGGCAAAAGGCCCCAACAGCAGCCAAACAAATCGAAAAACACATAAAAATCAGCACAATCCCATGCCATCCATGCCCTCAATGGTGTTTAAATTCAAGACACCCCACAGAAAGACTAGGCCCATGCACCACTCACTACCCCTGGGCATAATGGATGAAAGCTAGGCAAAATGGGTGCAGGCCTTAAAACACTGCCTCCATTCAAAATGGCCCCTTGCCCCCAGGCACATGGCCAGGGCCTGCCTGTACCAGCACTCAAAATGGTCCCCACCCACATGGCCAGTCACCATCAACAGCCCAAATAATCGAAAAACACAGAAAAATCAGCACAATCCCATGCCATCCATGCCCTCCATGATGTTTACATTAAAGAGACCCCACAGAAAGACTCAGTCCATGCACCCCTCACTAGCCCTGGGCAAAAGGCCCCAACAGCAGCCAAACAAATCGAAAAAGACATAAAAATCAGCACAATCCCATGCCATCCATGCCCTCAATGATGTTTAAATTCAAGACACCCCACAGAAAGACTAGGCCCATGCACCACTCACTACCCCTGGGCATAATGGATGAAAGCTAGGCAAAATGAGTGCAGGCCTGAGAACACTGCCTGCATTCAAAATGGCCCCTTGCCCCCAGGCACATGGCCAGGGCCTGCTGTACCAGCACTCAAAATGGCCCCCACCCACATGGCCAGTCCCCATCAACAGCCCAAAAAATCGAAAAACACAGAAAAATCAGCACAATCCCATGCCATCCATGCCCTCCATGATGTTTACATTAAAGAGACCCCACAAAAAGACTCAGTCCATGCACCACTTACTACCCCCTGGACAAAAGGCCCCAACAGCAGCCAAAAAAATCGAAAAACACATAAAAATCAGCACAATCCCATGCCATCCATGCCCTCAATGATGTTTAAATTCAAGACACCCCACAGAAAGACTAGGCCCATGCACCACTCACTACCCCTGGGCATAATGGATGAAAGCTAGGCAAAATGGGTGCAGGCCTGAGAACACTGCCTGCATTCAAAATGGCCCCTTGCCCTCAGGCACATGGCCAGGGCCTGCCTGTACCAGCACTCAAAATGGCCCCCACCCACATGGCCAGTCCCCATCAACAGCCCAAAAAATCGAAAAACTCAGAAAAATCAGCACAATCCCATGCCATCCATGCCCTCCATGATGTTTACATTAAAGAGACCCCACAGAAAGACTCAGTTCATGCCCCACTCACTAGCCCTGGGCAAAAGGCCCCAACAGCAGCCAAACAAATCGAAAAACACATAAAAATCTGCACAATCCCATGCCATCCATGCCCTCAATGGTGTTTAAATTCAAGACACCCCACAGAAAGACTAGGCCCATGCACCACTCACTACCCCTGGGCATAATGGATGAAAGCTAGGCAAAATGGGTGCAGACCTTAAAACACTGCCTGCATTCAAAATGGCCCCTTGCCCCCAGGCACATGGCCAGGGCCTGCCTGTACCAGCACTCAAAATGGCCCCCACCCACATGGCCAGTCACCATCAACAGCCCAAAAAATCGAAAAACACAGAAAAATCAGCACAATCCCATGCCATCCATGCCCTCCATGATGTTTACATTAAGGAGACCCCACAGAAAGACTCAGTCCATGCACCTCTCACTAGCCCTGGGCAAAAGGCCCCAACAGCAGCCAAACAAATCGAAAAACACATACAAATCAGCACAATCCCATGCCATCCATGCCCTCAATGATGTTTAAATTCAAGACACCCCACAGAAAGACTAGGCCCATGCACCACTCACTACCCCTGGGCATAATGGATGAAAGCTGGGCAAAATGGGTGCAGGCCTGAGAACACTGCCTGCATTCAAAATGGCCCCTTGCCCCCAGGCACATGGCCAGGGCCTACTGTACCAGCACTCAAAATGGCCCCCACCCACATGGCCAGTCCCCATCAACAGCCCAAAAAATCGAAAAACACAGAAAAATCAGCACAATCCCATGCCCTCCATGATGTTTACATTAAAGAGACCCCACAGAAAGACTCAGTCCATGCACCACTTACTACCCCCTGGACAAAAGGCCCCAACAGCAGCCAAAAAAATCGAAAAACACATAAAAATCAGCACAATCCCATGCCATCCATGCCCTCATTGATGTTTAAATTCAGGACACCCCACAGAAAGACTAGGCCCATGCACCACTCACTACCCCTGGGCATAATGGATGAAAGCTAGGCAAAATGGGTGCAGGCCTGAGAACACTGCCTGCATTCAAAATGGCCCCTTGCTCCCAGGCACATGGCCAGGGTCTGCTGTACCAGCACTCAAAATGGCCCCCACCCACATGGCCAGTCCCCATCAACAGCCCAAACAATCGAAAAACACAGAAAAATCAGCACAATCCCATGCCATCCATGCCCTCCATGATGTTTACATTAAAGAGACCCCACAGAAAGACTCAGCCCATGCACCACTCACTAGCCCTGGGCAAAAGGCCCCAACAGCAGCCAATAAAATAGAAAAACACATACAAATCAGCACAATCCCATGCCATCCATGCCCTCAATGATGTTTAAATCCAAGACACCCCACAAAAAGACTAGGCCCATGCACCACTCACTACCCCTGGGCATAATGGATGAAAGCTAGGCAAACTGGGTGCAGGCCTGAGAACACTGCCTGCATTCAAAATGGCCCCTTGCCCCCAGGCACATGACCAGGGCCTGCCTGTACCAGCACTCAAAATGGCCCCCACCCACATGGCCAGTCCCCATCAACAGTCCAAAAAAATCGAAAAACACAGAAAAATCAGCACAATCCCATGCCATCCATGCCCTCATTGATGTTTAAATTAAAGACACCCCACAGAAAGACTAGGCCCATGCACCACTCACTACCCCTGGGCATAATGGATGAAAGCTAGGCAAAATGGGTGCAGGCCTGAGAACACTGCCTGCATTCAAAATGGCCCCTTGCCCCCAGGCACATGGCCAGGGCCTGCCTGTACCAGCACTCAAAATGGCCCCCACCCACATGGCCAGTCCCCATCAACAGCCCAAAAAATCGAAAAACTCAGAAAAATCAGCACAATCCCATGCCATCCATGCCCTCCATGATGTTTACATTAAAGAGACCCCACAGAAAGACTCAGTTCATGCCCCACTCACTAGCCCTGGGCAAAAGGCCCCAACAGCAGCCAAACAAATCGAAAAACACATAAAAATCAGCACAATCCCATGCCATCCATGCCCTCAATGGTGTTTAAATTCAAGACACCCCACAGAAAGACTAGGCCCATGCACCACTCACTACCCCTGGGCATAATGGATGAAAGCTAGGCAAAATGGGTGCAGGCCTTAAAACACTGCCTGCATTCAAAATGGCCCCTTGCCCCCAGGCACATGGCCAGGGCCTGCCTGTACCAGCACTCAAAATGGCCCCCACCCACATGGCCAGTCACCATCAACAGCCAAAAAAATCGAAAAACACAGAAAAATCAGCACAATCCCATGCCATCCATGCCCTCCATGATGTTTACATTAAAGAGACCCCACAGAAAGACTCAGTCCATGCATCCCTCACTAGCCCTGGGCAAAAGGCCCCAACAGCAGCCAAACAAATCGAAAAACACATAAAAATCAGCACAATCCCATGCCATCCATGCCCTCAATGATGTTTAAATTCAAGACACCCCACAGAAAGACTAGGCCCATGCACCACTCACTACCCCTGGGCATAATGGATAAAAGCTAGGCAAAATGGGTGCAGGCCTGAGAACACTGCCTGCATTCAAAATGGCCCCTTGCCCCCAGGCACATGGCCAGGGCCTACTGTACCAGCACTCAAAATGGCCCCCACCCACATGGCCAGTCCCCATCAACAGCCCAAAAAATCGAAAAACTCAGAAAAATTAGCACAATCCCATGCCATCAATGCCCTCCATGATGTTTACATTAAAGAGACCCCACAGAAAGACTCAGTCCATGCATCCCTCACTAGCCCTGGGCAAAAGGCCCCAACAGCAGCCAAACAAATCGAAAAACACATAAAAATCAGCACAATCCCATGCCATCCATGCCCTCAATGATGTTTAAATTCAAGACACCCCACAGAAAGACTAGGCCCATGCACCACTCACTACCCCTGGGCATAATGGATGAAAGCTAGGCAAAATGGGTGCAGGCCTGAGAACACTGCCTGCATTCAAAATGGCCCCTTGCCCCCAGGCACATGGCCAGGGTCTGCTGTACCAGCACTCAAAATGGCCCCCACCCACATGGCCAGTCCCCATCAACAGCCCAAACAATCGAAAAACACAGAAAAATCAGCACAATCCCATGCCATCCATGCCCTCCATGATGTTTACATTGAAGAGACCCCACAGAAAGACTCAGCCCATGCACCACTCACTAGCCCTGGGCAAAAGGCCCCAACAGCAGCCAATAAAATAGAAAATCACATACAAATCAGCACAATCCCATGCCATCCATGCCCTCAATGATGTTTAAATTCAAGACACCCCACAAAAAGACTAGGCCCATGCACCACTCACTACCCCTGGGCATAATGGATGAAAGCTAGGCAAACTGGGTGCAGGCCTGAGAACACTGCCTGCATTCAAAATGGCCCCTTGCCCCCAGGCACATGACCAGGGCCTGCCTGTACCAGCACTCAAAATGGCCCCCACCCACATGGCCAGTCCCCATCAACAGTCCAAAAAATCGAAAAACACAGAAAAATCAGCACAATCCCATGCCATCCATGCCCTCATTGATGTTTAAATTCAAGACACCCCACAGAAAGACTAGGCCCATGCACCACTCACTACCCCTGGGCATAATGGATGAAAGCTAGGCAAAATGGGTGCAGGCCTGAGAACACTGCCTGCATTCAAAATGGCCCCTTGCCCCCAGGCACATGGCCAGGGCCTGCCTGTACCAGCACTCAAAATGGCCCCCACCCACATGGCCAGTCCCCATCAACAGCCCAAAAAATCGAAAAACTCAGAAAAATCAGCACAATCCCATGCCATCCATGCCCTCCATGATGTTTACATTAAAGAGACCCCACAGAAAGACTCAGTTCATGCCCCACTCACTAGCCCTGGGCAAAAGGCCCCAACAGCAGCCAAACAAATCGAAAAACACATAAAAATCAGCACAATCCCATGCCATCCATGCCCTCAATGGTGTTTAAATTCAAGACACCCCACAGAAAGACTAGGCCCATGCACCACTCACTACCCCTGGGCATAATGGATGAAAGCTAGGCAAAATGGGTGCAGGCCTTAAAACACTGCCTGCATTCAAAATTGCCCCTTGCCCCCAGGCACATGGCCAGGGCCTGCCTGTACCAGCACTCAAAATGGCCCCCACCCACATGGCCAGTCACCATCAACATCCCAAAAAATCGAAAAACACAGAAAAATCAGCACAATCCCATGCCATCCATGCCCTCCATGATGTTTACATTAAAGAGACCCCACAGAAAGACTCAGTCCATGCATCCCTCACTAGGCCTGGGCAAAAGGCCCCAACAGCAGCCAAACAAATCAAAAAACACACAAAAATCAGCACAATCCCATGCCATCCTTGCCCTCCATGATGTTTACATTAAAGAGACCCCACAGAAAGACTCAGTCCATGCACCACTCACTACCCCTGGGCAAAAGGCCCCAACAACAGCCCAAAAATCGAAACTTGTGAAATTTCTAATCCAAAAGTGATCCAAAGAAAGTCAAAAAAGGCCTCAAATCCAAATATCCAGCAGCATCCACAAAAAGTAATCCTTCCAGGTCAAGATCCGAATGAAAGTGACCAGCACATGAAGAAAGCACTCGGAGGAGCCTGCTGGACAGGAACAGGAAGTTGGAGACTGTGAGGCACTTCCTTCCTCCTACCCCCCCCCCCCCAAAATGGACTCCTTGCAAAAAAAAAGTGCAGGCAAATGTCAACCTGAGGAGTTATTCTGATAAAAATCATCATTTTCAGAAGGTTTATGCTGCTTGCTGGTGGATTTCTTGTGCAGAATTGCAAATTCTGTAATTTCGCGAGTGCAAGATTGTTGCTGCCCGCTGCATCTATGTGTTCGCAATTGCGAACTCTCGCGATGCGTGCTGTGCAAGGTGGCAAGCCGCGATTACGTAATCGCGGTCGCCAAACTCCCGCGGGATCCCGCAGCAAGATCCAAAATGGCGCAGCACTCGCAAAATATCGAGAAAAACAACTCGGCAAACGCTGAATGACAGTAAGTGAACGCCGCGCGCCACAATATTGTATCACCAAGCAAAAAAATCCGCTGCGTGCGAATTTGCGGCTTTTCGGCAAATTCACGAGAGTTCACGGATTGCGAATTTACCGAAAATCCACAAAATCTGCGAGCGGAACGGATTTTACGCCCATGCTTAGCGCCCTCACTCCTGCCACGTCCAAGATACTGTCAGAATGACAGAAAAAAAGAACAGAGGGAATGCTGGGACCTGTACGCTTATGTACTCCCAGCGGGAGGGGGAGGGTAGGTCCAGCATTCCTTCGTTCTTTTTTTCTGTCAGTGAGATGGATCATTTCACTTTGTTATGAAGGTGTCGAGGACTACGGGACCTGGGGGTAATGGCCAAACAGAGCAAACGCACTCTGAGATGGCTCCAACACCATATCCGACAAATCCTACTACATCGGAGTGGGGAGCCGCAGCAGCCCGCTGCTTGCACCTATCCAAGCTATTTATTGAGAAAATGACATTGACTGCTTTGAAGTGGACCCGGGAGGCATAGCTGGACCAATTAGGAGCCAGCAAAATAACCCCTACCTAGGGCGAGACCTCCGGGAGCGCGAGGTCAGGAAGCCTGTGAAAATGCACACAGGCAATTGGCCGTGAGATTTGAACCGACCAGTAAGGAAAAGAGGGGCGTGGCTGTCAGGGTTGTCAAAAGCCTAGGCCTTTTCCAAGAATTTACCATGCCATTTTGGCCCACCCACCCACACCAAAAGGCAGGTGTCGCAGCTGCAAAGTGGCTTGGGCAGGGTAGCTCAAACTAGGTACTTGGGATGCCTCAAGGCAAGGAGCGACAGATCAGGCGTTCAGAGGCTATGTCCTGGGGATTCCTCACTTCAGGGGCACAGGGACTGAGATGGCAGAGATAGCACATGAAAGACACCTTGAAAGCACAATAGCTAAGGTAAAGAGCTGCCCAAACTGTGTCCTTGGGATGCCTCACGGCAGGGGCACAGGGAGCAGATGATTGTTCAGCTGGCACTTGTAGCCTAAGGGCTGCCCACACAGATATTGGTAGCAAGAGAAGCCTAGAGGCCACAAACGCTAGATACCTGCAGAAAGGGGGGTCGCAAAAAGGGCTGTGCCGGAAATGCTGTACATAAGTAATAAGAACCAACAAACATGAACTGATTCATCGGCAATAACAGTTGTGTAGAAGGTATATTGTCTATCCCATGGAGAGTGCATAGGACCATTATATTGTGATGTTTATGATACAGGTGTTATATGATGTAAATAAACTGCAGCAGTTATGCACCAACCCCGTTGTAGTTACTAAAAGAAGGAGGGAGAGTGCATGGGGCTGACTGCTAGAGCAATGGTGGTCGTTCTCATGTCTGGGAGGGGTTTTGCTGTGGCACTGCCCATGTGGGGCGGTAGGGCAAGAGAGGACCATGACTCGAGTAGCGGCGCAGCTGGATGTGGTCGCCTGGAGCGGCTGGTCGGCCTGACTGCAGTGTCCACAAACATGCAGCAGAGAGTAGGGGCAGCTTCCTAAACGTTTGACTGCTGGCAGTATCCCTACTTGGCTCTCTTGGAGGCATGGCAGAGGGCAAACTGGCTGCGGTGGGTGACCACGCGCGTCTTGTGACCCTCATCTGCGTCGCAGCAGCTGGTCTACCGAGCCGGTGATGAACCGCCATCACTCTGGGAGGCAGGATCCTGGGCAGACTCCTAGATTAAATTGATGAGGCCTTTGGTGGAGTTGGTGAAAGTGCAAAGAACCTCTGTTGAAAAACATAGGTGCAATATGGCAGCCACAGATTGCTCTCCTTACTGCACCTATTCAGTACACCTCCATGACATGTTCCTGCGTCCATTGTGCTTGCCACCCCAGAGGTGAATGGGGTGACTTGCACGTTGACTGCCGCCACATGTGCCTCAAACTTTTACGGGGCATAGGGTGGGATGCCCACAATGGGAGACTAATAACTCGTTCCCTGCATCAGAAAATATACCACAAATCGCTGACCCTTCTTGGGCCTAACCTATCGCTACACAGCCTCACAGGACAGAGGTGCCAGTTCTGAGCTTGACCATCCCCTGGGAAAGTAAGGATACTGCTGTCACAGCTGAGGTGAGACTCAAGCAGGTGGCATACTTTGAGTTATCGACTTAGAGGTTCAGACAACTGAGCCTCTTTGGGCATCCGAGTGGTCCACACCCCCTTGATCCCACAACTGGCATTTCTAGTAGAGAAAGTGGAAGGCTGGTCCGCTGGATGTGGGAGGAAATGCACTGGGGCCTGACAGAGCTACGGGAGTGCTCTAACTATGACCTTCTTCACAGTAACTTATAACAGTATGCCCCCGGCACTGCAGCGACAAACCCAAGCTCTCCATAGGCCTCCAATGAACCTGCTTAGCATTACCTGGACAATCTACAGCTGCTTGTGCTAACCTGAGTGCACTTTCACTGGCTGCTCAGATATCTAGTGAGCTGTACCTCCTCTAATTAGGCTCCCCCATCAATATCATCTCTAAACTCAAACCATCCTCGCACACTAAAGACCCTCTCCCCTCTCACCTGGTCCAAGAATTCAAACACATCATTGCCCCGCTTTGGACCACCATCATCAACTCCTCTCTCTCCACGGGCTGTGTTCCGGCCTCTCTTCAATTAGGTCAAATCTTCCCTATCCTCAAGAACTCCTCCGCCGACCCCAATGACCTCAACAACCTACGCCCCATCTCTAACTTTCCCTTCCTCTCTAAAGGCCTGGAAAAATGTGTCCTTTCCCAACTTAATAACCATATTGTCTCTTTCAATCTCCTTGACATGTTCCAATCAGGCTTCAGAAAAGGATGCAGTACTGAAACGGCCATACTCAACATTACTGACGATATTCACATGTCTCTTGACAGAGGTGAATCCTCTCTGCTAATCCTACTGGACCTTTCGGCGGCTTTCGATACTGTACACCACTCTACCCTCCTCAACACCCTTAAAATTCGATTTGGTTTTGAGGGCACCCGGTATCGAATGGTTCTCCTCTTTCCATCAAAACAGATCCCAACAAATTAAGCTCAGTCAATTCCTCTCCAAACCCAAACCGGTCTCACATGGAGTTCCTCAAGGCTCTATGGCCGTCCTGACGCTCTCAGTAGCGGTCGCTCCCCAGGCTCCCTGCTCTGATCCTGGCATCGGTTGGCTCCCTGATTGACTCCTGAAATCGCTAGGCTGCGCACACTGCCCTCATTTGATAAGTATAGCTTTGCTGACTGCCGTGTACATTCGCGCTATTGTGCGACTAGCCCTGCCAATTTGCATTTTTATTCATATTAGCTGCGCTCGCTGTGTTGCTCGTAGCCATAAGTGTGTGATTTGAATTTTTGTAGCGCTTTACAGAATTGAGCTTTGGAGATTTGCAGCGCTTTATAGATTAATCGCAGAAGCTGCTTGATTGTAGCCCAGCCTCTCTGTAGTTTCGTTTCTGTGACTGCTACGGCCATTTTGTTGTTGTTTTGCCCTGCAGACCCTCCCCTTCACCTCGCACCCGCCTCCCAGCTGACCCTCCCTCGCCCCTCCCCCTCCACTATCCGCATATGACAGATGCATTTTCGCGCAGCGTTCACGTGCAGCGAAAGCGCCCCATGCGCGCCGAAGGTGTGCCAAAGGTAAGCCCATCTACGCCCGTCCGCGCCTGGACCGCGCCCAGCGCCAGACCCCCTGGCCCCCGCAAATCGTACTCCTCCTGCATATCGTATGACGCCGCCAGCCTCCTAGCCCTTAACCCCGGATGCACACCACAATGCTACGAAGCTGCCCCAGGACGTACCCACGGTCCATTCGCCTGCCACTCCTGCAAGTTCGCCTGCATCAAGACCCACACCAAATCCTCTTCCTCCAAACACAGCTCCGACTCTAACCACCTGAAGTGCATCCTGCTGAACACTCGCTCAGTCCACAGACACGCCACTAAACTCTGGGACCTACTCGACACTGCATCACCGGATATCGTCTTCCTTACAGAAACCTGGATAAACGCATCATCAGCACCCGACATCGCCATAGCCATCCCGGACGCTTACAAGATCATCCGAAAAAAAGACCGCACCAATCAAACAGGAGGAGGCATCGCCATCGTCCATAAGAACACCATCAAAATCACGACCAGCTCCGACGATATCCTTGCAACTGCCGAACACCTCCACTTCCAGATCCACACCGACCCCAGGACCACACTTAGAGGCACCCTCATCTCCAGGCCTCCAGGAACCCGTAAACAATTCAGCGATGACATCACTGACTTCATCAGCCCACATGCCCTCGCCTCCGAGAACTACATTCTACTAGGAGACCTCAACTTCCACCTGGAAAACAAAAACGACAGCAACACCACCACTCTTCTGGACAACCTGGCCAATCTCGGACTCAAACAACTTGTTGACACCCCCACCCATGTAGCCGGACATACGCTCGACCCTATCTTCACCTCCTGCAAACACATTTCCTTCGATCACACCACAGCTCTCCATTGGACGGACCACAGTTGTGTTCACTTCAGCTACAAAACCACCTCGACCCACAACCACCCACAACCTATTCCTCGAAGAAACTGGAACAAAATCACCACCGACCAACTCCTCACATCACTCAACCAAAACCCTCCAACCCTCTCATTGGACCCAAACCAAGCTGCCAAAATCACCACCGACCAACTCCTCACATCACTCAACCAAAACCCTCCCACCCTCTCATTGGACCCAAACCAAGTAGCCACCAAACTCAAGCAATGGATCACTCACAGCGCTGCCGAATTAGCACCCCTGAAAAACCACCAGATCAAATCAGGTAACAAAAAGGCTCCCTGGTTGAATGATGACCTTAAGAAATCCAAGAAGCTATGCCGCACCCTAGAGAAAACATGGAGAAAAAACCCAACCACCGACAACATGACCACCTTCAAGGCAGCCACCCGCAAACACCACCAACTGATTCGAGTCACCAAGAAAACAGCATTCAAGGATCGACTCGACAACAACGCCCATAACAGCAAGGAACTTTTCAACATCGTCAAAGAATTCACCAACCCCACTGCAGCCTCAAACGACATTACTCCCTCCTAAGACCTCTGCGACTCGGTATCCTCCTTCTTCTACAACAAAATTGCCGACATTCACAACAGCTTCGAGAACATTCCCTACGAACAATCCTCCCCACCCCCCTCAGACCCTTCACCTCCATCCAACAACCTCAGCGCCTGGAACCCTATCACCACTGAAGACACCATCCGCCTTTGGAACTCAATCCACTCTGGATCGCCAACCGACCCCTGTCCCCACCACATCTTCAACAAAGCAGACTCCATCATCGCACCCCATCTCCATGATGTCATCAACTGCTCATTCAACTCTGCTACCTTCCCAAAAAGCTGGAAACACGCCAAAGTCAGCGCCCTCCTGAAGAAACCCACAGCAGACCCCTCTGAACTTAAAAACTATTGCCCCATATCCCTCCTCCCATTCCCTGCCAAAGTCATTGAGAAAGCCGTCAACAGCCAGCTCGCCGCCTTCCTTGAATCCAACAACTCCCTCGATCCCTCTCAGTCAGGATTCCGAGCCAAACACAGCACCGAAACCGCCCTCATTGCAGCGACAGACGACATCCGAACACTACTGGACAACGGAGAAACAGTGGCCCTCATTCTACTCGACCTCTCCGCCGCTTTCGACACAGTCTGTCACAGCACCCTTATACAACGCCTCAGCAACATCGGCATACAAGGAAAAGCCTTGGCCTGGATCATCTCGTTCCTCGCTGGGAGAACTCAAAGAGTCCGACTTCCCCATTCAAATCAGAGGCCACTGAAGTCATCTGCGGCGTACCACAAGGATCATCACTCAGTCCCACCCTCTTCAACGTTTACATGAGCCCACTCGCATCCATCGCGCGCCAACACAACCTTAACATCATCTCCAACGCTGACGACACCCAGCTAATCCTTTCCTCACCAAAGACCCTAACACCGCCAAAACCAATCTTCACGAAGGCATGAAAGAAGTAGCCGAATGGATGAAACACAGCCGCCTAAAACTTAACTCAGACAAAACGGAGGTGCTCATCCTAGGATCTTCCCCCTCTGCATGGGACGACTCATGGTGGCCTTCGGCTCTGGGCACAGCACCCACACCCACAGACCACGCACGTAACCTTGGCTTCATCCTAGACTCCTCACTCTCGATGTCCAGACAAGTCAACGCAGTCTCGTCCTCCTGCTTCAACGTACTTTGTATGCTCAAAAAAATCTTCCGTTGGATCCCCCCCGAGACAAGAAAGACTGTCACCCACGCACTGGTCACGAGTCGGCTGGACTACGGAAACACACTATACGCCGGAATCACAGCCAAATTACAGAAAAAACTCCAACACATTCAAAACGCATCAGCGAGACTCATTTTGGACATCCCTCGCCAAGATCACATCACCGGACACCTGAAAGACCTCCACTGGCTTCCCGTCAACAAGAGAATAACGTTCCGTCTCCTCACCCACGCACACAAGGCCCTTTACAAACTAGGACCCGAATGCCTCAACACTCGACTGTCCTTCTACACACCCACCCGCCAACTTAGATCGTCCAATCAAGCCCTCGCCGCAGTCCCGCGTATCCGAAGATCCACCATGGGAGGTAGATCCTTCTCCTACTTGGAGGCCAAGACCTGGAACTCACTCCCCACTCACCTCCGCCTTACACAGAACCACATCTTCTTCAGAAAAGAACTTAAAACCTGGCTATTCGACAAAAAATGACCCCCCCCCCCCCCTCCCCAAGCGCCTTGAGACCCTCTGGGTGAGTAGTGCGCTATATAAATCCCTGAACTTGAACTTGAACTATCCTCTCCCAACACTATTCAACCTATTCATGGAGCCACTCACCCTCATTCTCAAACAAGCCAAAATATCCTATCACCTCTACGCCGATGACACCAAACTTTACTACAAGATCAAATCCCACAATGACATCCTCCACCTCAACGACACATTGAATAAAGTTCAAGCCTGGTTCCACCTCAAGCATCTTAAACTGAACCCTAAAAAACTGAAATCATCCTATTCATTCCCAAGAACAACTCTCTCCCCATTCAACTCTGGATCAACGATATCACAGTTCTTAACTGCCCCCTCTCCACCTGTCAAATCCCTAGGCATCAGTATTGATCTTAACCTTAATCTCATCCCACACATTAAACATGCTAGCAAAAGTGCCCTTTTCACCCTGCATCTCCTCAAAAAACTTAAACATTTAATTCCTGCCGATGACTTTAAAATCGTTGTCCAATCACTTGTCCTGTCCAAAATTGATTATGGTAACACAACACTCGCTGGCACCCTGAAAATTCACCTGGCACCTATTCAGCCACACCACAGCTCTCCTTTGGACTGACCACAGCTGCGTTCACTTTACCTACAACAAGCCCACATCCAACAACCACCCCCAACCCACTCTGCAAAGAAACTGGAACAAAATCACCATCGACCAGATCTCCTCATCGCTTCTTCAAAACCCCCCAGCCCACTCCTCAAACCCAGGCCAAGCAGCCACCAACCTCACCCAATGGTTATCCAACAGCGCCGACATCCTAGCACCACTGAAAAAACGACAAATCAAACTAGGCAGCAAGAAGGCCTCCTGGTTCAACGATGAGCTTAAGAAATCCAAGAAACTCTGTCGCTCCCTTGAGAAGGCCTGGAAAAAAGACCCAACCACCAGCACCAAGGACGCCTTCAAAAACGCCACCCGCTTACACCACCAACTGATCCGGAATGCCAAGAAAGCCGCTTTCAAGGACCGACTAGATAACAACGCCCACAACAGCAAGGAATTATTCAACATCATCAAGGAATTTACCAAACCCTCGGCCAACTCCATTGACATCACCCCCTCTCAAGACCTCTGTGACTCCCTAGCCTCATTCTTCCACAACAAAATTGCAGACATCCACAACAGCTTTGACAACCGACCCGAAGACCAACCCACCCAACCCCCTGCAGGACCCCCACCCCCCCTGAACATCCTCAATGACTGGAAGCTAATCTCCACTGAGGATACCATCCGTCTGATGAACTCTATCCACTCAGGATCCCCCACAGACCCATGCCCTCACCACATCTTTAACAAAGCAGACTCCATTATAGCACCGCACCTCCGAGACGTCATCAACTGCTCCCTCAACTCCGCTACCTTCCCGGAAAGCTGGAAACATGCCGAACTCAGCGCCCTCCTGAAGAAACCCACAGCTGACCCCACCAAACTCAAAAACTACCGCCCTATCTCACTCCTTCCATTCCCGGCCAAAGTCATCGAGAAAGCGGTCAACAACCAGCTCGCTGCATTCCTCGAAACCAACAAATCCCTCGACTCCTCACAATCCGGCTTCCGAGCAAAGCACAGCACTGAAACCGCCCTCATCGCAGCAACAGACGACATTCGAACTCTACTGGACAATGGTGACACAGTCGCCCTCATCCTCCTCGACCTCTCCGCAGCCTTCGACACGGTCTGTCATAGCACCCTTTTACAACGCCTCAGAAACGTCGGAATCCAAGGAAAAGCACTGGAATGGATCACCTTGTTCCTCACCGGAAGAACCCAGAGAGTCCGCCTTCCACCATTCAAGTCAGAGGCCACTGAAGTCATCTGCGGCGTACCACAAGGATCCTCACTCAGCCCCACCCTCTTCAACGTATACATGAGCCCCCTCGCGGCCATCGCACGCCAACACAACCTCAACATCATCTCCTACGCCGACGACACTCAACTGATCCTATCACTCACCAGAGACCCTAACACTGCCAAAACCAACCTGCATGAAGGAATGAAAGAAGTAGCCGAATGGATGAAGCACAGCCGTCTGAAACTGAACTCAGACAAAACAGAAGTCCTCATCCTAGGCACCTCCCCCTCCGCCTGGGATGACTCCTGGTGGCCAGAGGCCTTTGGAAAAGCACCCATCCCGACGGACCACGCACGGAACCTGGGCGTCATCCTGGATTCCTCACTCTCGATGAACAGACAAGTCAACGCCGTTTCCTCATCTTGCTTCAACATTCTTCGCATGCTCAAAAAAACATTTCGCTGGATCCCCACCGAAACTAGAAAAACAGTCACCCACCCTCTGGTCACGAGCCGACTGGACTACGGAAACACCCTCTCCGCCGGTACCACCGCAAAACTCCAGAAAAAACTCCAACGCATCCAGAACGCTTCAGCCAGGCTCATATTAGACATCCCGCGTAAAGAACACATCTCTGGTCATCTGAAAAACCTCCACTGGCTCCCCGTCAATAAGAGGATTACTTTCCGGCTCCTAACCCACGCACACAAAGCACTCTACGAAATCGGACCCGAATGCCTCAACACACGACTGTCCTTCTACACCCCCTCCCGCCAGCTACGATCCTCCAACCAAGCCCTTGCCACTGTACCTCGCATCAACAAAACCACCATGGGAGGTAGATCCTTCTCCTACCTGGCAGCTAAAACCTGGAACTCACTTCCCACTCACCTTCGCCTTACTCAGAACCACCTAGCATTCAGAAAGCAACTTAAAACGTGGATATTTGACAAGTAATTCCCCACCCTTCTTCAAGCGCCTTGAGACCCTCTGGGTATGTAGCGCGCTATATAAATATACTGACTTGACTTGACTTGACTAATCCCTTCCAAACTCAAATACAAAAAAGCCCAATCCCGTGCATTCTCTGGTAATGCCCCCACGATTTGGAACTCTCTCCCCAAAGATCTCCACTGCAACCCCTCCTACCCTCTCTTCAAAAAAAGGCTCAAATCACGTCTTCCCGACAAATACTGGGGCACGTAAGATCTCTGATCTTAATGATGCCCGACTCCTGCTCCTCTGCTGTCACCTCACCCCACCCCTTTTCCCACCTCTCTAATCTCCTCTCCTCCTGTCCCTAACCCCCTATTTCCCTTACTCTCTTTACCCTCCTTCCTCCTCTCATTCCTTGCCTCCACCATTATCTGCACTCGGCTATGCCTTCTTATTTAGCTACCTCCTTTCCATGTGAATGTAATGTTTATTTTTTGGAATTCTCATGATTAATGCTCACTGTGAACTATTTAACGTATGTATATTGATCGTGTAAAGCACTCTGATACCCTCGGGTCCAGCAGCGCTATATAAAACTCTCTAAATAAATAAATAAAATAAAATACTTGGTGACCTACATACCACAGATGGGAAATAACAGGTTAAACAGGTTTACAGTGCAGGGGGTGAATATTGTGGATGAACAGCAAGACCCCGTCCATTGTCGCCTTTATAGAACTCCTGTCATTCCAGAATTAGCCACAGACTTGGACAAGTTGGACTGCATTCTGGAAGTGATTTAAAGTACACACACAGTCCTAGAAACTAAAATTGATACAGTTGCCTTGCACCTCACTCCTACTCAGGGATGAAGAGCGTAAATTCAAGGAAAAGTTCAACAATAACGAGAATGCACTTCTACTGTCCAGATTGCCATGGGGGAGGGACATACCTCACCTAAGACAGCCCCCTGCTGGTCTCCTGTACCACATCTGTAATTCTGACATTCCTGGAGGTGACCTGATAACTGTATGGCCCATGAACTCCCTTGTAATTAACCTGGACGAGATCTCTGGTTGCTGGGGGCACCTTACACCACACAAATGTAAAGAATGCCCCCTATTTTGGAGGGACACTACACTCAGAGCAGCTCACACACTAGGGGCCTCATTACAATGAGACTCGGAAAGCCTGCGACCGCAGGTCAGAGGCTTTCCAAGTCACACCGTGGGTTTCACTTTCGACCGCCGCATTACAATGTAGGCGATCAAAGTGAAGCCAGCCAGTCATACCAGGCTGGATTTTGGCGGGCTCAAGGAGCCCGTTGGGCAGCGGAGACCTCACCGTAATCCCTATGGACGCCGTTTCTGCCATCAGGATCACAATTCTGGTTTCCGAAAGGCTTTCCATGTCAGGCTTTCCGATATGGAAAGCCTGTCAGAAAGCGACGTTGGGAGCCCCTAGCAGGGCCCCCTTCTTTCTGTGGCCCCCAATTGGGGGAACCCCTGCTAATCACTGCACCGTGTGGCAGGCACCTTAAGGTGCCTGCCGCGCAGTACAGAGATGTACAGAGTCTCCAATTTCTCTAAAGGAGCTTGTGCTACTGCCGGTTTACGGCCGCAGCACAAGCTCCCGGAGAGAAGCGTTTGCATTGTAATGCTGCGGTTGTGACCGACGACTGGAGGTCGGTCAGTCCCGATTCCGCAACAGTGTCGGGGGGAACGGAGTCTGGCCAACATCGTAATAAGGTCCTAAGTGTAACTAGCCTGAAGCAGAGGAACCACAACCAGGGGCTAGCAACTGAGCTCCCCACCCAACAGATTTGTACTATAGACAGATGTTAGAAGTAGGAGGTTTACACAGGCTGGTGACTGGGCCTAGAGTGTGTCTCTTGGGGTGTGGATGTAGCCTAATGGCTAGGGCGGTTGATCTCAAATCTGTGGATCCAGGTTCGATTCCCAGCAATGACGCTCAATATCGCAAAGCCAATTAGTCAAAGCAGAAAGCTTGGGTTTTAATAAATGCTAAAAGAACACAGACTGTCGTTTATGCTCTGAATCTCAGCTGATCTGTCTCCTGTCTCCTCATGCACTAAACCTCTCCAGCTCATCTGATCCTCCCTCATCCCAGCTCATGCCTCCCTACTCCTCGACTCTGCTCTCCTGTCATCTACAGCTCATCTCTCCAGTTGAATCTTTGCTCTCCTAAAACAAATCTGAATCTCCTAAACTAGGAACACATTTTTAAAGCAGTAATTCAAAGTTGCAAATGGTCTGTTCTATTATCCATCCAAAGGAAATCCAGCAATTCTCCCATGCCACCCATCATATGAGCTGGCTATCTTCTTTGTGGCAAAGAGGAACTCTTTCTCACAGCACACTTCGAATCCTATTTTAAAATGACTTAATTTCCTAACCTTCTGATACAGAAACTGTTTATTTTAGCTAAACACATGGTCTGTAAGCGGCAAAGAAACGTATTAGGCAGGAAATCATCAGAAACATAATATTGTAATGTATTTTGTAAAATATGTGTGTTTTCTGTTCTTTATGGCAAATAAATGAATGGGTCTCTGTTTAAATGATAACATTTTACCAGCAACAAATCCGAGGTTACATGCTGTAATTTCTGCAAGGTGTCAATATTTCACAAACGAAAGACACATTCTGTTATCTTCATGGTCAAAAATGCAATCAGCTATTCGAGCAAGCAACATTCCTACAAACCATTAGTTCTAGTTAGCTGTCTCTGTTTGTTGCACTTTTAAATGTTGTGCTAATTTGATACAAACTACACATTAATGCTGAACACATGTTATTACTGTAAGTCAAAAGAACACATTCTATAGTTAAGACGGATATAAACTAGAGTCAAATTATATTTTGTGCATGTCTTAGCATTTAAAAGAACGTTATTTATTAAAGGTAAAACTTTTGATTATCAAAGCCTCATGTTTTCTTGTTTACAGCACCAAATGTGTGTGTGTCATGTTTGAAGCCCAAGGCTAATCGTAGTTTTTTTTAGGAGATTTTTACTTTCTCACAATCCTTCCCTTCTGATGATTTTTAAATCATCACACTAAAGTTATTTCACATATGAAATCGTTCAAGGAGCACTCATCATTAAATAAAGCAAAACAATTTCTCTCTTCACTAACCTAGAATATTGCTACTCATCTGTGGTCTACATACATTTGGTGATTTCATTAGTAGACCTTAGGGTGTGAAAAGAACCCTACTAACACTAGCATGATCAGTATTACTGTTGTTGCAAAAATTGAGCACATTATAATTGTACATCTATTTCTAAGGCAACACAAGTTTTGTCTGTAATCAGATCACATATAGCCTAGTTCAAAAGTTCAGTGCAGAGTTCTGTAAGTAGCTTCTTAGAGCGGTTAGTTTGCAGCAGTTTAGATTTCTAAATAGACAATCCTTCCTCCTTGTTCTTCTAAAAATGTTATCCCTAACTAAAATAAGTAACTAAAGTAATAAATGTTTAACAGGACAATTATTTTCAGTAATCAGTTATTGTTTTCTTTACAGCTTTGGATTTTTCTCGGCTATTTGTTTCAGCTTTTCTCCGTTCTTTTTTAAACTTCGAAATCAATGTGGCTCATACAGTTTAAATCTTACATTATACAATTCATCTAATGTGACGTTCAGTACTTTGTCCATGCAATATGACCACTCAGGTGCTGAATACCTCAAACAAGGCACTCTTGCTCTCTTTGATCTTCCTTGTCTCTGTTGATCTTCTTCTATGTCACTTTTACCACTTAATTCTGATTCGTTCTCCTACCTGGCCGCAAAGACATGGAACTCACTCCCCGCACACCTTCGACTGACCCAGGACCATCTCACCTTCAGGAAGCACCTCAAGACCTGGCTATTCGAGCAATGACAGCACCCCTCCCTCCCTTAGCGCCTTGAGACCCTCACGGGTGAGTAGCGCGCTCTACGAATGTATTGATTGATTGATTGATTGATTGGTTTCTAAGGGAAAAGTCTTTGATATTCTATCAACTGATACACTTGTTTTCAGTCTCCTTTGAGCATTATTTTGTGGATAGATCACAAAAACTACGCAGGTGACTCTTCTAGTTTCAGTGCTTGTTTCTTTACCCAAGAATTCTTCAGTTCGTAATGATGCTGTCTCAGTAGTCTTTCCAGCTTGTGGTGTCTCTTCTTCTTTGTCAGTCAGTCAGTCAGTCAAAGAAACTTTATTTGGTTATTTAAAACCATAAAAGCAAGACATGGTATACAAAACAAGTTTAAAATTCAATTAAACATATATGAAAAGACATTACTACACCTTCATAAAAAGTACAAAGAACCGAATTTTGTTAAAAATAAGTGACTGTAAGAGCAAGTTTACATGGTGTCCAACAAAAGTTATACAAGTGTCAAATTTTGGTTGTTAGAAGTAGCAGCCATTCTTAGTTTATTTTGTCTGGCAGCTGCTGCCAGAAAACAGGCTACCCCATATGTTGTCTGTACTGAGTTCAGCATCTGTAGATGTAATAATGCTGGCCGTACCTGGACAAAATTCAAATTTTTCAGAATAGGTACCAGAAATTTTTTGCGAGCCACCAAATAATGTTCACAAAGTATAACTAAGTGGAGGGTGTCCTGTATGGAAAAACAGTCGCAGGTACAGGGGGGTAAGTTCTCTGGTAAGCCCCACTTTGATTGTGAGCCAAGCACTAGGTGTATTAAATTAAACCTGAACCTTATGAGTAGAAAGCGATGGTAAGGCTTGGTAACATATTTCAAATAAGGTTCCATGGCTAAAGTTGAGGAGAGTTGAAAAAGTGATCGTACCATTGGTTTACCTAATTCAACCGTTTCCCTTTCAGACTCCAACAAGTTTTGGAAATGCAGCTTGACCCACTTTACATCCTCTTTTTTTAATTTGTGTGGTAAAGAGTACATTTCTGGACGCCCTAGTCTCGCGCATGCCGCTCTAACATACGCCAGCCACGGGATGTTATTGGCTTTATCCAGAGACAAACAATCTTTGAGGATACAATGATTTAAACTGATTACCTCGTTTGTCCACGTTTTAACCCAATATATCACTGGGGCCATTTTTAAGAGGTCAGTAACGTGACCCAAGCCTAATTCATTATGAATTGTGTGTATTGGGGAAGATTTAGGTAGTGATAGTAAGGCTCGTAAAAAATTATTTTCTGCAATCTGAATGCCTGGGCATGAGACATAGCCCCATATGGCAGCCCCATAAGAGGCAATTGCCAAACATTTAGCTTTATAGATACGGGTCATGGCTTCCATAGGTTTTGATCCCAGTTTTTTAGAGAAATGCAGAAGGGCTGTAGTGGATCTAGTAACTCCATTCTGTTTTAATCTCATTTGTGCGCCCCATGTTCCTTTCTCATCGAAGTTGACGCCCAGATAGCAAAAGAAAGGGACCCTGGAAATTGGTGAACTATTACAGCTAAAAGATCTGATCTTCGTGTGTTTTTTCCGTGAACCTGTAACCATAACATGGGATTTGGTCGAGTTAATTTTAAGATCGAGAGCTTCCATAAAGAGTCCAAAGTGATCTAAGAGTTTTTGGAGGCCTGTGCTAGTCCGAGCTAAGAGGACGGCGTCGTCCGCGTATAGGAGGACCGGAATAGGTACCCCCCCCATACGCGGAATGTCTGGGGTGACTGAGTTCAGTGAATTACCCAGGGAGTTGATGTACAGTGTGAAAAGGAGAGGTGCCAGAATGCAGCCTTGTCTGACACCTCTTCCAGACTTGAACTTTGCTGTGCACCTTCCATCCCTGTTCACCCTAACAGATGCAAATAAATTTAAATGAAGATCGTGCAGAAAATTAACCAAAGTTGTGTCCAAACCCATATTGCCCAAAATAGACCACAGTTTAGAACGATTGACCAAATCAAAAGCGGATGATAAGTCCATAAAACCCAAAGAAAGCAGTCCCCCCTTCGCCACTGTGTACTTGCTGATAATTAGGTGGAGGTTGAGACATTGGTCCATGGTCCCTCTGTGTGCTCTGAAGCCATACTGTAACTCCGAGAGGATCCTGCTCTCTCCAAGCCAGTCCTCAAGCCTCTGCAAAATGACCCTGCCCAAGATCTTAACGGCAGAGTCCAGCAAGGAGATTGGCCTGTAGCAAGCCGGGTCCCCCCTGTTCCCTTTCTTGAATATGGGCACAATGATAGAGGTGGACCAAGAGGAAGGAAAACCAGCTGAGGGTATTGCGTTAAAAACGTTCATTAATATCTTCGACCAAAATTGGGGGTATTGGATGTAGAGGTCTGCAGGAACCCCATCAGGTCCCGGGGCTTTGTGTTTACTTGTGTCTCTAATCGCCCTTTCAACCTCCGAACTACTAAATTCCATAACCATGTTAGGGGATTTATGGACATTATCGGTTAGACCAGGTGCTGTGGATTCGTAGATCTTTTCGAAGTGGGCTACCCATCTATCATCTTCTATCACACAGTCCATGTCGGTCTTCCCTTCATTGGAGAAGAAGGGCTGGTTCACAATGGCCCAAAACTTTTTGCTGTCTCTCAATACATCCGTAGATAAAAGGCTCTCCCAAGCTTCTTCCTTGATTCCAGATTTGCGTTTAAGAACTGCAGTTTTGTAATCCTTCCTTAAATTGGCCACCAACGTCCTGTCCCTAGGTTTTTGTTTTAGAGCTTTCATCAGAGCACTATGTTTCTGGGAACATTCTTTATTGAACCATTTCTGGGGTTTCTTAATCCTTTGCCCGGTAGACCTTAGCTCCAGATTCTTAGCAATCCTTCTGCATATCTCCTCGTATGCGACTACTACATCCGGGCCTCGAGCAGTTGGGTCCAGACATACTGCCATATCTGCCTCTGACTCTTGGGCAAGTGAATGGAAGAAGTGTTCAGGTACTATTTGTTCCCATTTTAGGCGCCTTCCCTGGTCTTTAGTTATCAAGTCCCTTGGGGCTGCCACATCTGTTGGATTATGGGTCCGGAAACAGTCTAGGTCCAGCATCAGGAGGACAGGATTGTGATCGCTGAAACTAGCAGTGACCACCATGTACTCGCGTGCCTTAGCTAGTACCCCAGATGAAACAAAAATGAAGTCTATAATAGTATTAGCGTCTTTCCCCACGAAGGTTGGGGCTCTGGGATCGTTCCTACTTTGGGCAAATTCAAATAGATTTAAAGTCGCCAGGAAAGACTCAAGACACTCACCCTCAATTGTATGCACAAAATGGGGGATGGCCTCCGTCGGTAAACCCCCATAACTATCATTAAGGCAATCACCCTCACAGGGATGAATATTAAAATCACCCAAGATGATCATCTCTAGGGAAGAGGTGCAGTCGCTTCTATAGGCTGACAAAAATTGTAGTAAGGAAGTCAAATGTTCATTCACAAATAAAGACTCCCTGGAATTATAAAAATTAACCACTAGAAAAGGTTGGAAGCCAGGTAAGGTCCACTCCACGACTAGCGTGTTTGCAGGTGCAGATTCCAATTGTTTGAATGCCCCTACCAGCTCCAGGGAACACAGTGTAAGTAAGCCACCTTTTGCCCTACCTCTTGCACTAGAGGCTGCAGGGGTAAAAAAGCTACGAAAGCCATCTAGTGCAAAATTAGTTGTGGTGTCCCAGGTTTCTTGCAAACCCACTATATCGAATTGTTTTACAAACTCTTGCCATATGGGGTCCAGCGCCTTTGCATTTAGACCCGCCACATTCCAAGTAAGGAATTTACAAAGTGGCGGAGGTGTGGCTGGGAGAAAAGATGGTGTGCCCCGTTCCTGCGCCTCCAACAAACTATCAGAGGGAGTAAAAGAGGGTTTGTCCGTAATCAAGACCGATGTTGCCACTTCCTTATGAGGAGGAATTAAATTGGTCTGAGGTCCCCTTCCCTTTGGAGAGCCCCGCATATGTCAGTCCACCCAGTCTGTATTTGAGAGGCATTCAAAACGATTCACCATTGGGAAGTACAGAGCATTGGGAGGTCCATTTCGCTGTTGGGGGAAATGATGTAGTTGAGAAGAATGCGGACCAAAGAAAGGGCCACCTTGAGGTGGTCTGCCTCCTCTGTTCCCAACCAGGTTCCAACCCCCACCCCATTCCTCCTCCCATCCAGGGGTTTGTGGCATCCAGGGAAGATTGGATCTCTGTCTGGGTTTACGATCGTGAGGACCCTTAAGCCAACTCCATCGATTGTCGGCTTGATTGTGTGGGAGATAAAAATAGGAGAGAGGTCTAGCGGTTACTGTGCTCGCCTGGTATCTCGGGGCCCTTCTGCTACAAATAAATTCTACGACCTCAGTATTCTCGAAAGTAATCACTACACAATCCCCTGGAAGATTTTTCCTATTATGTCCTACCCATGGAGCTCTCTCTATCATCAAGATATTACAGGGAATATTTGGAGGGAGAGGATAATTATTGGCTAACCAGTGGCATACTTTATTTTTTAGGGTCTGATATGACTCTTGTTCAGTTGCGGGTATTTCAGTGACCCCAGTAAGTATAACAACATAGGGACAGGCATCTGGAGGCAGATGGATATTTTTCCGGACCTTACATTTAACATTGTCAAGTACTTCAGGGATTGTCGGTTTGGATAGACCATCCCTAGAAGATGCCTGAGGAGTTAAATTTGAGTTGTTTATGGAGGGTGTATGGCCGGAGTCAGTTTTCTTAGTTCCCTCTGCTGAAGGGGGCTTATTGTTAGAAATAGTCTGAATTGGAGTATTACTATGATTCTTAGGCACCCCTTTGGCGGACTCCAATGTTTTTTTAGTAATCACCTGGGGTTTTAGTGGTTTAGGCTGATTAGAAATCTGGACAGTTTTATTATTTAAGGAGAAACTAGGAGCACTTATGTCCTTGTGTATGTTTTTAAGGACAGTTTCAAGACAACGTAGTCTTACCTCTATGGGTTCTAGCAATGATTTCAACATATTGAAAATCACAGAGTTGTTGATAGTTAAACCATCCTCCTCCTGTGATGGCACTATAGGAGGAGGATTACCAGTGTCTACACTAAACTGTAAAATTTCCTCCAGACTTTGATCAATTAAGGTGTCGTCTGGTAGATTTAGGGGTAAACCGACCTTGTTTGGGAGTGTCCCCCCTGTTGAGCTAGTTTGAACCTCAGACAGCTTCTCGCAGTTAGGGGGATTGGGGTTGGGGTGTGTCTGGCCCTTCTTTAGTTTAGAAGTAGTTTGTTTATTACCCTTCTGTTTCTGTTTAGGAATAGCCCCTTCAATCCTACCCCTCTCACTTCTAGTGTTAACATCGGTGGTATCACAGGTGTGTGACTCTTGCGGTTGTGTTCCGCTCAGAGTTAGAATATTAAGGTTAGGTGAAGCCTCCAAGTCCTGAACGGTATCAGTGTTACTATTAGAGCCATCCATAGCCCCAATATCTCCGTGGCTATGTATTAGAGCCTGGGTTTCTGGACGGCAAACAGTGATAGGGGTTTGGGCCATCGCAATCAGGCCCAATGATGAACGTTTGGCCATGGCCAGGTCTTGTGATACACTCCTGTCCATTAATACGATTCCTTCGTCAATTAATGCGTGTGTGCGGGTAATAAAGTCATCCAGTGTCCCAGTAAGTTTTTTAGCACTAGCAACTGCCATACTTCTAGTTTTCCGTGTGGACATAACCCGTATGCCCTAGGGGTACAAAGTGCGAGCAAGATAGTTACAAACGACCAGGGTCAGTGGCCCAGCCCGGCCTCCTCTGGCCTCTGAGGGCCACAGAGGGCCCGCCCTTTGCCCGGGCTTAGCCCTGGGCGCTCCCGCGCAGCGGGGTTCGTCACTACTTATGGGCGTGGATAGGGGAGGGGGGATTGCAGGGCGGGGCGGTCAGGGAGAGCGGGCCAGGTGACTTGGCCTCTGGGAAGCCGGGACTCCTGGGAAAGCAAGTCCCGGACCCAGCGCTCGCAGCCCTGTCTCTCACTCTCTCACCCAGCAGGGGCCAACAAACGGATGTGCAGCCTCGACGCAGCGGGACCCGCGCAGCGGGTTCCGCAAGCTGCTGGTCAGTCCTTCCCTCGACGATGTCAAACTCCTTCCTTCCTCCACAGGGCAAAAGTCAGTGTGGCGTTCCCGGGATCCTAAACAGGCAGAATCCTTTTCAGCTGTTCTGCTGGGCGGGGCGGTCAGGGAGAGCGGGCCAGGTGACTTGGCCTCTGGGAAGCCGGGACTCCTGGGAAAGCGAGTCCCGGACCCAGCGCTCGCAGCCCTGTCTCTCACTCTCTCACCCAGCAGGGGCCAACAAACGGATGTGCAGCCTCGACGCAGCGGGACCCGCGCAGCGGGTTCCGCAAGCTGCTGGTCAGTCCTTCCCTCGACGATGTCAAACTCCTTCCTTCCTCCACAGGGCAAAAGTCAGTGTGGCGTTCCCGGGATCCTAAACAGGCAGAATCCTTTTCAGCTGTTCTGCTGGGCGGGGCGGTCAGGGAGAGCGGGCCAGGTGACTTGGCCTCTGGGAAGCCGGGACTCCTGGGAAAGCGAGTCCCGGACCCAGCGCTCGCAGCCCTGTCTCTCACTCTCTCACCCAGCAGGGGCCAACAAACGGATGTGCAGCCTCGACGCAGCGGGACCCGCGCAGCGGGTTCCGCAAGCTGCTGGTCAGTCCTTCCCTCGATGATGTCAAACTCCTTCCTTCCTCCACAGGGCAAAAGTCAGTGTGGCGTTCCCGGGATCCTAAACAGGCAGAATCCTTTTCAGCTGTTCTGCTGGGCGGGGCGGTCAGGGAGAGCGGGCCAGGTGACTTGGCCTCTGGGAAGCCGGGACTCCTGGGAAAGCGAGTCCCGTACCCAGCGCTCGCAGCCCTGTCTCTCACTCTCTCACCCAGCAGGGGCCAACAAACGGATGTGCAGCCTCGACGCAGCGGGACCCGTCCTTCCCTCGACGATGTCAAACTCCTTCCTTCCTCCACAGGGCAAAAGTCAGTGTGGCGTTCCCCTTTGTCAGGAACTTCAATGCCACGTTGCAAAATCATAGGAACTTGGATTGGTGCAACTGCTTGCGAATCTTCACCCCTTTCTTCGACTTGCTGTAGTGATATTTGGGTAACTGTTTCTTTCAGTTATTCAACTTGTGACCAACCTGTCACCTGTGCTCTCCATTCAAGCTCTGAGAACACTTCTCCATGCATATTTCTTATTCTTCTTGTGTACAATACATCCAGTAAGTTTGGCACTCCAGCACACTTGACAACAGTACTTGTGACCAGAATAATCTGGAAGGGGACTTTTCATTTTTGTTTCAAACAAGTCTTCTGAATGTGCTTCTTGATCACAACACAGTCAGCCAGATTGAGGTTGTGGCACAGTTCACTCTACGGATCTTGTGTAGCAGCTGCAACCTGGTGAGAAACTATATGCATCATATAAGCTAATCCTTTGAAGTTATCGATTATCTTGTCATCTGTGATGTTCACAAGTGCATTTCAGGTACAGCAGGTGATCTCATGTCACGTTCCATGAGGGCGTCATGCAGAGACAACCCATTTCTTCTCTCAGGAATACTTTGAATATTCATCAGCACCAAAAGGAAAGCATCAAGCCACTTCAGTGATGTTAAAAAACAGACTTTTGCTATGCAAGACTTTATGGTGTCCTTATGTTGCTTGATTATATTTGAAACTTCAGGTTGGCAGCTACAGTGCGATCTTTGCTCAATCTGTAGTTCTGCACATATCATCTTCAGGACTTCATTGATAGAGTGGGTCTTTTGATCTAATTTTAGAGAAACTAGCAATCTATACCTGGGGGTTGATTCTCACAATAACAGGTTTGCTATGGTGTGACTGTAATTTCCTCTGGTTTTGTAGGCTTTTACCCATCTGGTGAAGGTGCACATTATGTCTAGGACATAGCTCAGCGTGTTGCATTCAGGCATTTTGATGATTTTCATTTGCATTCTGTTAAAGGAACCTTCTGATCTCCCTATGTGACTCAGTGTAATGTGTGCTTTTTCCCCTGTAATTTGTTGTTAACATGTCACAAATTGATGACACTCTTCTTCTGCAAGCTTTCTAAACTTTGGTTTTTACCTAATATATCTAAAGAGATCTGCCATAGAATCTCTGCCTAACTGTGTGTGCCCGTAAAAATATCATGCCATTGAAAACAACAAACTACTGGGTAACACTGGTTTCCCATCAACTGTCTTTTGGATGTCATTTGTGTTTTCCTCTGAATCTGTCCTGATTCAACCTTTTTCTTTCTGTGAAACATTTTGTTGTACCCTCTTTAGCTCTTCCAAGTGTGAGTTGTTGACATCAACATTGAATAGACAGTGTCCTACTCAGTTTCACATGTGAAAACTCCAATAAATGTGTAGGCTAACAGGATACAATATTGTGCATCTGATTTGGCATGTCTATTTCTCATGGCAATAGTGACTCCCAGTTGAACAGTTAGATTGCATACTATGGTGAGGGTAATCAATGTTTTATCATGTGCTGAGGTAACCTCTTGAAGCCATGAACTTTGACAACATATTTTATAGTGCACATGGCATTTGCTGCTCCTAATATGCCATCATTACCTCTTAAAAATGAGCCATCTATGAAATGGACATGGTAGGGCGCAATCAGAGGTTCATCATTAATGTTTGAGTGTGTCTTTGTGCATAGATCCATAGCACCTAGACATTCATGTTTAACTTCATCAAAACATTTTCCTTTACTGGCAGTAGGCTTGCTACATATACAATCAGACATCTTTTGATCACAACATTTTCCAGTAGAAACTGAACAAAGTAGGGGGACCATTTTAGTTATCAGATATTCCATCATTATGTTCTCACTGTTTTTGTGAATGACATCAACCGAAGCTACTAAGTTAAGGCAGCTGGGCATTTCTGTAACAATAGGGTCAAGTGTTGTTGGGAAATACGCCACAGACCTTTGAACATCTTCATGATTTTGAATAGGCACTGAGAGCGCGCAGGCCTCCGACTCACTGCAACGTAGTTTACATTCTTTTGAATATTCCAGCATCCCTAGTGCCGGGGCATGACACAATTTCTCTTGTGACTCTAGGAACGCTTTTGTGTAATTGTTGTCCCAGAGAAGCGGATCAGACACACCTTTGTGTGTCAGCCTTAGTAAAGGTTTAGCCACTAGGGAAAAGTTTGGTATCCACTGCCTACAGTGGCCAACCATTCCCCAAAACATCCTGACTTCCTTCTGTATTCCAGGTGGATTCAATTCAATTTCAACTCATGAAGCTTTATTCGGTGCATGTATATGACCATAAAAGCACAAAACAGAATATAACAATCCATTTAAAACACACATACAATTCCTAATTCATGAGCTAATTCTACAATTAATATTAACAATCAAAATACATTAAAAACACATACTTTTCCTGGAGTTGATGCATTGGTTTAAAAACGTTGCAGTATAAAAACAGATATCTGCCGATTGCAAGGTGGATTCATCTGCTGAATTGCTTCCACTCTCTCTGTTGACACCTTTCTAGCTCCTTTTCCGATTATGTGTCCTAGATCTTGATCTTTTTATTTACAGTACTCCTGACTATTCTCGTGTAATGACACTGAGAAATAAACCTGACAAAAATCAATAACAGTAAGACATTCTTCAGTACACATAATTTGAAAAAGTGTGGCTGGATTAAGCACCATAGGACAAGATGGAACAATTATGTTACTCTCCTGCACTATTCTGTACTTTTCCTTGGGTTTCTGTAAGCCCATGATCAGAGAGCTACATGAACTTCCATATGCATTCCCTCAAAAATTCTTTCCTCAGTTTATTTTCAATTACAGGTGTAATCGCTGCTACTAGCTCTCGTGTCAAATTGTATAATGGTTTTCTTGGAAACACTGCATCTGGTTTTAATATGACTCGGACTGGTTCCGTACTTTTTATTAATCTGATATCTTTCTCTGTGAAGTCCCATACTTCTGAGGTCACTGTTTCTTCCAAATCAGAGGGTATTCTTTCAGTGGCCATTACTGGGAGCAATCCTACAGATGTCTCTTGGTTAGCCTTTTTAAACTGTAGATCCTCATCATTACAAAACAAATATCACAAAAAGCAGGGTGCCGATGCAGAAAATACACAGATTTGTTGAGATGACTCCATGCTACACTTCCAGGGGGGGGTTCATCCATCGATACTATATTAAAAGGGGGTCAAATTACACCAGCTAAGGCCTCCTTAGTGGAAGAGGATGTCTCACACACATATTAGTGCCATGCTTCATCATAGACATCCTCTCCCCACCCTGGTAAGATATCCCTACCAAGGCGGTTTCAACCTCCTCGAAGACTTGGCGGTAGGAGGGAGTTCTTACACAAAACTTCCTGGACAAGGCGGGATCCAGACAATCTAAAAATACCTCAAAGTTCCTCGGTTATTACCTTTATTCGTGAGGACTTTGGGTATAGCTAATAACACTTTGCTCGGCGGCTATGGAGAGCACAATGGCTCAAACCTGTGTGCTAGTCGCCAACATGTTTCTGCCCACAAAGAAAAAGCCTATCTGGTCTGTGGCATTCGTCAGGGCTACAGGATCCCTATATTACAAGTCGCTAGGCTTACTTTATCATTTATGGTGTTATCACATGCCACGATAAACCAGGTGAATCCCACCTGGTATACTTCCAAAATCATCTTGTGGAAAACCCTAAACTTTAGGGAATACCAATAAACTGGTCAAGAAGGGGGTGCTGTCCTTTATAGTCACACTTACATCAAAAGATTCACCACTCCAGTGAGCCTAGGCATTCCTGCTCCATGCCGCTGGTATAGTCATCCTCATCAGTAGTCTGAAATGTTAAAAACTCCTACAACTTGGATCTGCTTTCCTAAGTAGGGTAGGTCTGGAACTTCCACTGTTCACACAAGGATCTGGTAATGTCAGAAATGTCAGAGCCAAAAGTGTCATTACCATATACAGCAAATTGTTCAAATGTGTTCTGTAATTGGTTTAGAGAAGAATTCAAATTTACTTTGGGGAACTGATTTATATTTATTTAAGGGATTCCCATTTTTGTGGGACCATCTTGGCTTGTGGAACTTGGATCATTGGGATCTGTTCTGGAATTTACATTTGCATTTGCTAAACTGGCACATTTTGCATCTGAAATTCTCTCTGTATTTGCACATTTCCATTTACTTTATCAGGATTGAGTCTACACTTCCTCTTCCAATGCTCAAATCTGTTCCAAAGATGGCAAAATGTCATTTTCTTTAGCATTGCAACATTCATACCTGCATTTGGAACAATCAAAGCACTTCTACCTCTATCCTGTGAAATTCCAAATCTTCCTTGAGCACCCATACTCCTGCTTGTGTAGCAACACCTTGTATCTCGCCTTCATCCCCTGAAAACAACTGATTCTGAAATCCTCTCTGAGCAAACTTCATCTGAACCATCATAAGCGTCTCCTTAAACTCTTTCTTCTTCATTTATTGTCCATCACTACACTATTCTTCATACCTCATGCTGATCTGACTAGAAATCATTAATTCAATAACATACTGAGACACTAAGAATCTCATGTCACTGGCATCAGTATATTCCATCGCTGCGTTTTTTAAACTCCTGAAACACTCTTTTATAACATTCATTAACTGATTTCTTTGGTTCCTGGGTCATTCGATTAATCCTAACACAATCAAGATCTTTTGGTGGCACTCTGCCCTTCATAAACGTAATCGCTGCTTTCATTTTTCTCTATAACTACAAAAAATTGTGCATTAGAGCTAGCATCTCTCGCTGTCTCCTCACTTGGCCCTTGCACAACAACCTTACATTCAGACCACAAATCAATTGGCATTGCTGTGTCAAAGAATATTTTGAAATCAATCCACAACACCTTTTGAATTTTAGGTTTAAAGCATTTTTATTAAAACGAAAAAACATGGGGAAGGGGGGTAGGAGGTCAAGGTTACATACATTACAATGAAAAGAAAAAGAGACATGTTGCAGCAGTTCCGGTCGAGAGGGGGAAGGTCGGTGGTCCAGGAGGGGAAGGGAAGGCATCAGCTGTAAGGCAGTAAAGTGCACACCACCCTCCTATATTCCCCGACCTCCCAACCAAAGCTAAGAGCGAGTAGCTTCCTGCAACACAGCAAAACACAACGCAGTCCCTCCAAGCCCCCCGCCCCCAGAAAAAGAAAAGAGAAGAAAACAATACCCCAACATCCCGTCCAATAGCCCGCAATAGAAGCATCCGCCCCAAACAGCCTACCCCCAACCCCTAATCCCTCCAGCCCCATCCCTCCTAATCCGCCGGGGCCGCCGGTGGCATCAGCCTAAGAAGGCGCAGGTACCTCGGACATGTGAGCTCCCGGAATTCTGTGGACAGCAGTGCCAGGAAGGGGTGCCAGAGCTCCTCAAACTGATCTACATTTCCAGCCACTGTAAGCGACATCTTCTCCATACCCAGTACCTGCCAGAGTCTATGTAGCCAACCAGTGATGGAGGGGGCAGTGGAGGTGCGCCAGTGGACAAGGATATTTTGGACCGCCGAGCCTAGCGCAAAAGCAATCTGCCTACCCCTGCGGGACTTCAGCGGGTACATCAAGTCGTTGGGAAGGCCTAGCAAGACATACGCAGGGAAGCGCGGCAGCTCAATCTCAAAGTGTCTATCGACCTCATCCAGAACCTCTTTCCAGTAAGCAGTCAGTACCGGGCAAGCCCAAAGAATGTGCGATAGAGTACCCTCCTGTCCGCAGCCCCGCCAACATCCCTTGTCGATGAGTTTGTGCATCTCATAAAGCCTCTCCGGGGTGTAATACCAGTAGGTGGACACCTTAGTAAAGGTCTCCGTCAGCCCAGTGTGGTATGCATAGTGCCTCGCCCGATATGCGATCTTGTCCCACTCCTTGTGGCTCAGGGTCCTGCCCAACTCTCTGTGCCAGCGCTCCCTTCCCGGATTATGGAAATGAAACGTCGGGGGTTGGAGAAATTTATATAGATCGGAAACAAGCTTGGCATCCGAGGTCCGGGTCACTAGCCACCGCTCGTAAGGAGTGATTTGACGGGCTGCGACGTCGCGCACCTGGGGTTGGAGAGCCCAGTGGCGGACCTGCATATAGCGCAATCTGTCTGCCTCCGTCAGACCAAATTCCTGTCGAAGTTGCTGGAAAGGAAGCACGCCCTCCGGCCCATAAATCTGAAAAAGTGCCCTGCAACCCGCACTCACCCAGTGGGAAAAAGCTCCCGGCTCTAAGCCCGGAGTAAAGTCCGGGTTACCTACTATGGGTGTAAACGGTGATGGGAAGGTAGTTAGCTTGCAGAGCTCGCAAACCGCATCCCACACCCGCAGGGGAACCGGGGTGACAAAGGAGGCGTAGAGGTTAGCCGGGCGGTGTGCGCGCCGCAGGAATGGAACCTCCTGAAGGGTACGTCCCGCAACCGCCTGATCCTGAAAAAGCCAGTGCTTGTCAGACTCCCACCTGCTCCATTCCACCAAGTATCAGAGTTGCGCCGCCTGAAAATACTTCCGGAGATCCGGGATACCAAGACCCCCGCCTCCGGAGCAAGCGTGGAGAGAACTCTCTTCATCCGAGGCCTGCGGCCTTGCCACACGAAACGGGAGATGTCAGCCTGCACTTGCTGTATCCAACCCACAGGGGGCTGGAGAGGTAGAGCGCGAAAAAGGTACAAGATCTGAGGCAGCACCGTCATCTTCACCGCTGCGATACGGCCCAGCCAAGAGAGCAGGCCCTTGTTCCATCGGCCGAGTTCCTCCTTAATCTTCTTGCTAAGGGAAGAGTAATTTGCTTTGACCGTTTCAGGCAGCGAAGGCGCCAGCAGGATCCCCAGGTATGGCACCGTGGATGAGGACCACTGCATGGGGAAGAGACGCTGAAGGTCTCTCCTGGTGTCCCCGGCGAGCGACACGTCCAGGGCAGCCGATTTGGCCGTATTCATTTTAAAGCCGGCCACGCGTGCAAAGGCGTTCAGTTCCTGGACGCAAGCAGGGAGTGACCTCCTGGGGTCATCCAGGGTCAACAGGACATCGTCCGCATAAAGGCTAACAGTATGGGTATACTGACCCATCTTAACCCCAATAGCGTCCGGATTATCGCGTATCCTCTGGTCAAACGGCTCCATGTAGAGTGCGAACAAAAGCGGCGAGAGGGGGCAGCCCTGTCTCGTACCGCGCTCAATGACAAAACTACTAGAGCTGTGCCCATTGACCCGTACCGATGCTGATGGTCTTTTACAGCAATTGAAGACCATGGTGCGGAACTTCTCGCCGATTCCCAGTTTCCCGAGAACCAGCTCAAGGTACGGCCAATGAACTCTATCAAAGGCCTTCTCCGCATCGACCGACAGTAACATCCGCTCCCCCGGGACGCGCGAGGCCTTTTCTAGGATGTGCGTCACCCTCTTGGTGTTGTCAACTGTCTGTCTGCCGGGTACAAAGCCAGCCTGGTCCACCTCCACCAGGCCCGGTAGGTGCAGTCCAAGTCTGGCCGCTAGGATCCCCGTGTAGAGCTTAAGATCGACATTCAGAAGCGAAATAGGCCTATAAGAACCACACAGGGTCCGGTCCTTCCCGGGTTTCGGAATAACCGACACAGTCGCGGAAAGAAGGTCCGGCGGGATAACCCCCGGTTCGGAGAAGGAGTTGAACAGGCGAGCCAGGATAGGCGCCACTGTGGAACAGAAGGTCTTGTAGAACAAGGTCGTGTAGCCATCCGGGCCCGGGGCTTTACCGTGTTTCAACCGTGCTATAGCGGAGATGACTTCCTCCACATGGATGTCCCTCTCTAGGTGGTCCGCTTGGGCGGGCTCTAGCACCGGGAGGGTCACAGACTCCAGATAATCCTCAGCTTCCCTCGGCGAGGAGGGTTCCGCGGCATATAGCGCCTCGTAGAAGCTACGAAAGGAGTCCGTCACCTCCGCGTCGCCGGAAACAGAAACCCCGTCTGCACCCACTAGCTCCTTCACCACATTGCGTTGCTGCGCAGCCCTGAGCCGATGGGCCAGGAGCTTACCGCACCTGTCCCCGCCCGTGTAAAAGGCATGCTTCAGACGCAACGCCGCATATTCCGCTCGATCTAGGTCCAGTGCAGAAAGGAGTTTCCTCGCCGCTTTCAACTGCCTCCAAACTCGAGGAGCCCCTGTTCGGCGGTGAACCTGCTCAAGTTCCCTGACCTGCGCAGTCAGTTCGTCCCTCTTACATTGCCGCTCCCTGTTCTCGGCCGAGGAGATGGAGATAAATTCCCCCCTGAGGACCGCCTTCAAGGCCGCCCACTGCGTCGCTTGAGACGTGTCGGAGTTGCCATTGTGGACCAAATAGTCCTGAATGACCTCCTCCACTCGCTTCACGACCGACTTCTTATGCAGAAGAGTATCCCGAAGCCGCCACATCCCTCTGGAGTGGGAGGCCGCCGGCCATGCAAAGACGCCGGAAACCGGTGCATGATCGGACAGGGACAGAACCCTGATGTCCGCCGCCGTGGCGGCCGTGCGTAGCGGTCCACTCACCAGGAGGTAGTCCAACCGCGAATAAGTGCGGTGCGCGTGGGAGAAATAGGAATAGTCCCTATCGGTGGGGTGCATAGCGCGCCAGAGGTCATGCAGATCCATCTCCGCAATCCGGTCTTGCACCACGCGGGAAAGCTCCCCCGTCTGTGGGAAGCGCTGAGCAGACCGATCCATAGCCGAGTCAAAGACAATGTTCAGGTCTCCCCCCAAGACAACATGGCGATCGGGCGAGGCAGTGACGTCCACCAACACTGATTCCAGGAAATGATCCTGGTGATCATTCGGGCTGTAAACGGAGCCAACCGTGAAGGCAATACCCCCAAGCCGCATGCGATACGCAAGGAGCCTCCCCTTTTGCTCGGCATATTTGTACAATACCTCGCCCCTGAAAGAGCTAGCTAAAAGAATGGCTACGCCTGCAGTCTTGGTCGCTGCCGAAGAGAAGAATTGGGTGGGGAACTTGGCAGAGCGCAGCCTATGACAATCTTTGGGTAGCAGATGAGTTTCCTGCAAAAGGCATATGTCCGCTTGCGTCCCTTCTAGTAAGGATAGGATCGCTCTGCGCTTCACGGGATTGTTCAGACCCTTAACATTAAGGGTCACCACTTTCAAGGATGGCATCTCCCCCAGGGACTCGAAGCGCTGTACAGCAAGCGAGGGATCAGCGGAGGGGGCGCGCGGGGCAGGCGCGCAGGGAAGGCCAAGACCGGCCTCACGCGTGTTTGGGCAATATCGGACGGGACCCCACCAACAACAAAACAACTCTTAAGCCCTCCCAGAACCAACCCATGGCAACTAGCCAAAACCACAAACAAATAAAAACACCCCATTGTCCCAGTCCAGCCCAAACGGGCGAGTCTGTAGAAACCAGTCAAGTGGACGTTCAGCCACTCACCTCCAACCGTTCCTTCACAGCCCCCCGCCCCAACCCAGCATCGTAGAGGCTAAGCATCTCTCCCCCCGGAGTGAAGTTAGGCCGTCAAGGCCACGCCGTTGGATTCAGGCAAGGTCCTGGCCGCCGTTCTCAGGCCTTCCTCCATATACGCCCTGATGGTAGGGGAATCAGGGAGACTCGCAGTCGCCGACGATTGTCTCCTCGTCGATCTCCGCCGGCTCCGTCTCTCCGAGCGCCTCCATGTGGGCGTCGCTCCGTCTTCCTCCGTGGCTGTGAGTCCCAACACCCCGCAGATGTCTTGGAGGGAGCGCAGCTGGTGTAACACTCCGTTCCATCTAAAGATGAGGCGGAAGGGGTGACCCCAGGAGTAGGGCGTCTCGTGCTCCCGCAGAAAGTCTGTAGCAATCCGGAAGGACCTGCGCTTCTGCAGCGTGATGGCGGACAGGTCCTGGTAGAGCGCTACAGGCCGCCCTCTAAAAGTTAAAGGCTGCTTCCTGCGGGCCTCTGCCATGATGCGCTCCTTCAAGGGGAAATCAGGCAGGAACGCCAGAATGTCCGGCGGGGGTGCTGATGACTGGCGCTGTCGGCCCACTCTATGCGCTCTATCTATGCGGATCGGGAATTCTGCATCTTCTCCCAAAATCTCCCGGAACAAGTCCTGTAGATAGGCCACTAGATCCGTCCCCTCGTCCGCGGATGGGACACCCCGCACCCGGATGTTGTTCCATCTGGACCTGTTCTCGAGGTCCTCAGAGTGGGCCTGGAGCTCGACACACTGCTCTCGGAGACAGAGAACGTCCTGCTGGAGATGAACTATCTCCTCATCACGGCGCTGGGCCGCCGTTTCCACCGTGTCAACATGCTCGCCAAGGCCCTCCACCTCCCTGCGCACTTCTCGGACCTCGCTGGCTACTTCCTTCTTTAGCGTCTGGAAGTCGTCCTTGAGGGAGCTAAATAAGTCCTCCATAAAGGACCTCGTGACCGGCGGTTCGCCTCCAGTTGCATCTGCCGAGGCCCGGGAGGACCCCGGCGACGGCTGCGTCCTGTCCCTCAGCTGCTGGGCCCTGCTGAGCATGTCCGGCAGAGTGCGGTCACCCCTTTTCGAGCCACCTCTCCCAGTCATCGTGGCCGCTGCAGTGGGCAAAGTTCAGGGCCGGCCGCCGTAGGTGCGTCCAGTCGCTCGTGGGCACCAAATGTGAGACCCTGCCGAAGACAAAGGTGCTGCGTCACAAGCGACAAAATGGCGGCTCAGGCCGGGGCGAGACAGTCGTTGTACCGACCAGGGTGGCACTCGGGGGCCAGAGTCAGGGTCTCTCAGCAGCGCTCCCCTGGGGAAAGTAGGTCAGGAGCCAAGGCGAAAGCGGGCACACGCCCGCCAAAGGCACGGGTGGAGGTCGCCAGCTCCAGCTCCTCAGGGAGAAGATGGCGGCAGGGCGGGGCCCGGGAGAGCGGCCTGGGCTGGCGAGATCGCCGGTGACCCCCGGAGCACAATAAGCAAGGAAAGTCCACAGCCAGTGTCCCACTGTTTCGCCAGCGGGTCTGCTCAGGTCGGCTGCTGCGTAGATGCCTCCGTCCCTCGCCACCAGGTCCGGGGTCCACGCCACACCATGCACCGTCGTCGGTAGCGAGGGGCCAAAGCGCCAGCTAAGGTCCAGGGTCCGCTGCGTGTCGGTGGCACCGGTCACGTAGGCTTCGGCCGGAGGGCGCTGTTATTCTCCGGAGCACGTCGGGGCCGAACACTCGGGATCACCAGCTTTCAGCACCAGGCCCAGCCGAGGCGCATGGACAGCACTGCAATACGCTCCGCCTCCCAGGCTCTCCTCCGTGCTCCGAACTTTGAGCAAACTTTCGGGGTACTTCCCCCGGGACGATCGGAGTCAAAGTAGTATCAATAGATGCACCAGGAACTCCGGCACAGCCCTCTCACCCGCAAAGCAGCTGCGAGGGGAGAGAAGCGCAGAAATCGGGGCTCGAGCTGAGCCGGGCCGGAGGAGCTACGGGAGGAAGCGTCCGCTCACCCCGCCATCTTGGCCACGCCCCCCACCTTTTGAATTTTAACAAGTTTGTCAATTTGTGTGTACCACTGTACAGGCTTGTTTCTCATTTTTGAAATTTTGTTTGTAAATGCTCCAAGTTTACCTCTGTTCTATGGTACATGAACATGTCCTTCTCCGGATATTTCTCACAATGGATATGCTAAAGCTTCTCTCTCATCTTTTTTTATTATATTCCCCAACTAGATCTGATGGTTTATTTTTATTTTCTTGTTTCCTTACCCACTTGCTTCCTAATTACTCAAAACCATGCCATTTACAAATGTATTTCACTATTTCAGTAATCTGTAATTGCATTCCTGAAGAATGCGTTTTCTTCATCACCCATCTCTACTCCGATTTCAGATTTGTATTTTAATTTCCTTACTCAGGTAAAGTAATTATTTTTCCTGCTTTTGGTTCAAATGCTCAAGATCCAAGCATTTCCTAATAATTTCTTCAAGTTAAATTTTTAACTTTGAAACATTAAGCGGTCTCTCTTTTTCGGAGATCTGGGTCAACGTGTTGTACTGAGCTTTCTATCGTTTTAATCGCTGCTGTTTCCTCAAATCATGGTAGAAAAATCCCATCTTCAAATACATTTGTGTCCCCTTGAGCTGTAGGTGTTGTAAAGACAATTTTTCCCCGTATCTCAATGCTTGAACTGTCTGGGGTGGATTCCATGCAATAATCTGTGAATTCTGATATGTCGGGATAAACCCTGATGTAGTTACCCCATCTACAGCTCCTTGAGCTTCTTGAGTTGAGACCATATTAATTAGGACAATCACAATTTGTCTGGGCACTATTTGTGCAGCTACAGTTTGTAGGGGGATTTCGACGGATGATAACGAGTGAAAATTAATTATTTATTTAATTTTCCCTCGTCATTGTCCATCAAAATCCCCACTCCCTGCCCTACCGCTCCTACCTGCTTGTGCCGCGGCTGCATACCGGCACCTGCCTGCCACGACAAAAAAAGGCAGTAGTTGTCTTAGTCTAAAGCCAGGCAGAGGCCCACGGACAATGGCTTCATTTAGGCCATTGCTCATCTTAAATACGGATTATAAACGGCTAAGTTAATTATTGGCAAAGAGGCTTCTCCCATTACAGCCTGACTTGGTTCATGCATAATCAAAATGAACGGACCATATCCTGAATCAAAATACTTCCCTAAATCTACCACAGGTCGTTCAGATCTTGGAAGGAGCCCCACTGCAGTGACCACATCCCAGCCTGGATAATAATAGAAGTAAAACAAACTTTTGATACAATTACGCTGGAATTATATGTATGAAATACTGGGGCACTATGGAATAGACCCCAATTTGATTGGCTGGATCAAACTGATTTATGCAGCACCTACGGCAAGAGCAGAGACCAAGTGTCAAATCCCTGAGACCTACCCCATTGCAAATGGAGCTAGGCAGGGATCCCCCACTTTCCCCCATTCTCTTTACTCTGCCATGGAGCCATCAGTGGAAAAGTTGAGGGGAAAAGGCGAAGATGTTGGGATCCTATTAAACGGCAGGACCCACATCATCTATCTTTACACAAACCTCATGCTGCTCTATATACAGAACTTCCAAACAAATCTAGTAGCGATAGACGAGATTCTCAACGATTTCAAGGAGATAGTGGGGCTAGCTGTGAACTTTGCCAAATCATGTGTCTTCCCACTATGTCGATACCGACCCCTGTGTCAAGTTATACTTGTTGGAAAAGTCCTTCTCTGGGAGGCACATAACTAAATATCTGGACATCAATATCTATCATACTGAAGAGGGCAGGATAGAGGGTAATCTCAAAGGAGCCATACTGTTCCTGGGTTACCAAGTTATGTTATGTTATTGTTATGTAGATTTGTTGACTGTACTTGTCAACCCGTGAGGGTATCCAGGTGCTAGGGCAGGTGTGTAGATTGAGGCAGAGAAAGTGTGGGTCGACTGAAGGAGTTTTGCCGTTTAGTTGAAGAGCTTGCAGAAGTAGAGTAGAGAAGAAGAGGTCATAAAGTTTTAGGGAGGACATTCCAGGTCTTGACAGCAATGTGGGAAAAAGCGCTACCTCCAGCACTGCTTCTGTGGATGTGTGAGATTTGTGCAAGAGAGACATAGCTTGCAGTTGTCTGGTGGGTTGGGAGAAGAGTGGGCTGTGGTTGAGGTAGGCAGGTCTAATGTTGTTGAGGGCCTTGAATAAATGGTTGAGTAGCTTGAATTATCAGCGTTTCTGGATCAGGAAGCCAGTGATGCGTTCTGAGGGGAGATGTGGTGCAGCGAGGGAGGTCAAGGATGAGTCTAGAGGAGGTGTTCTGAATGGTCTGGAGTCTCTGTGTGAAGTGATTTGAGATTCTGGCATAGAGTGTGTTGCCATAGTCCAGTCTGCTTGTGGTGAGGGTTTGAGTAACGGTGCATCTAGTGGTTTGGAATAGCCATTTAAAGATCTTACATAGCATTCATAGGATGAGGAAGCAAAACATGGTGACGGCTTATACCTGATATGCCATGGTGAGTTTATTGTCAGGGATGAGTCCTAGGTTTCTGGCTTGTTTCGATGGCATTGGCATGGGTCTTAGCTCCGCTGGTGATCCATGGTGAGCTCAGTACTTTTTTTCTGTGTTGAGCTTCAGACAGTTCTGTTTTATCCAGTCTGCCATGCTGGTCATGCAGTTTATGAAGTTGTTTTTTGTGGTGTTAGCATTGTCTGTCAGAGATAGGATGAGCTGCGTGTCATCAATGGAAGAGAATAATACACTTTCAATCCTTCAGTATGGGTTTAGGAAGGGGCGTGGCACCATTGATCAAAGCCTGAACCTACAGATGTTAATTGGGAAGTATACACTTGCCAAAGGGGGCTCATTACACATAGCATCTATGGACCTTTCATCAGCTTTTGACCGAGTGAATCAGTCAAAATTGTGGCCCATATTATTAAAACTAGGCTTTGACGAACACATCGTGTACTTCCTGGCAGATCTCCATAGCAACCTTACTGCTACAGTTAGGTTTGACGCCAAGGCAATAACACTGGCAATATTGGGATCACGAACGGGGTGAGACAGGGGTGTATCTTAGCGCCCCTTCTTTTTACACTTTATATTAATGAACTAGGCACAGTTTTAGAGGAGGCGTGCAAAGATATACCTAGGGCGGGCAAGTTTTTAATCCTGGCACTATTGTATGCGGATGATGCCGCCCTCCTGGCACGCACAACAGTAGGGTTGCAGCTGCTTTTAAATACATTTTATGATTTTATGATAGGTTTAGATTTGAGTTTTAACTTTTTAAAATCCCATGTAATGGCTGTGGGCACAAAGGGCAAAAAAATGAAGGCATTGTTTTGTAATGGAAATGAGTTGTCCAAAGTTTCAAGTTTTCCTTATTTAGGGGTTATATTCGATGAGAGTTACTCATGGATGCCCCAACTGACTGTTAAGCAAAATGTATTTGCAAGGGCCACCCTGGCTGTACTCAGCTTTGTGAGAAAACTTGGTGTGAAACCTCTCCAGGCTGTTTTAAAAGTTTATGACGCTAAATGTATTTCCATAGCCATGTATGGTGCTGACTTAATGGGTTTTAAGGATGTAAGGCTGCTACAAGGCATAAAGGACAATTTTTTAAAGAGTATTTTATCGGTCCCCCAATCTACACCAGGCTACATCGTCCATCAAGAATGTGGGCTGGAATATTTGGCAGACCGAATAGTTCTGGCTCCATTGCTGAAATGGATTACAGTGTGGTTGAATCATGACCTTGAGCTTAATCATGAGTTATTGAAGGACTGTTTAGCCCTTGACCATTCTAATTCCATCCCATGGTTGCACTACGTCAAAAAGCTGGCTGGCATCTTAGGGCGTCCTGAATTGTTCACTCAGCCCACCAAATTAGTTAAGGGGGATGTAAAGTGGGCAAAAGAAACCTACAAGCTCATCAAGGGTCCAGAAAGAGAAAATAAAGAATTGATCAAACCAACTGTAAGAGCGCATCAGTTGCTCGTAAACTACGGTAAGATGGAATTATACCTGAGAGTGGTAAATAACCCCAACCACAGATTTTTGTTAACTAAGTTCAGGTTAAACAAATTCCATCTCCTTCTCACAGGACGCCAAGGCTGGACCAAGGCTATAGACTTGGAGATTTGTCCCTGTGATGGCTTTTCCATTATGGATACTACCCACTTTCTTTTGCAATTATGTTATCACAATAAGGAAAAAATGAATTCTCCCACTGATCAAAGATAAAGGATTCAGGCAGGTTAAACCAGCCCTTTTATACCTTCAGCTGTTGTCAAACATCAGGGACATTTTTAACGTCTCTACCTTTTTGACCATAGTAATGCGTTTGGGCAAAAAACTTACTTGAAAGTAGTGTGTTTAGTGAGACTGTCTTTTTAATCATTTTAATATTTTGTTAAATGTCTATGACGCAAATTAATTGTGATGAAGTTTGTATATATACATTTTAAAACTGTTAATGTAAGATCTGTAAATTGTATTTTTAATTAATGAATATAACAGGCCTGATTCTTGATGTTTGTATACTTTTATGGTTTTTGAAATGAACCGAATAAAGTACTTTTGACTGACTGTGTCATCAATGTATGATATAATATTGAATCTGTGGGCTCTGAAGATGCCTGCGAGGGGTGCCTTGTAGATGTTGAAGAGTGTTGGGCTGAGAGATAATCCTTGTGGGGCTCTGCAGGTGACTTTCTTTCGTTCTGGGGTGTTTGGTGGGAGCTTGACTTTGTGCTCTGCCAGTGAGGAAGGAGGGGTTCCACTTTAGAGCTGGTTCTTGTATTCAGGTGTTGTGGCTTCTGGATCACACTGCCACTATCTGTTGCGGGCCAAAGAGCACTGTCTAAAATGATGATTCTACCCCATCTCTTATATTATTTTGTCAATCTTCCATACCTCGTGTAGGCTAGTCTTTTTAATGAACTTGATACCTTACTAGGCAACTTGATCTGGAGCTCGGCAGACTGAGAGTTTCTTTTGGGAAACAAACTTAAACTGTCAGCTAATACAAGAGGTTTAGGATCCCCAACTTTTGGAACTTTTACTTGGCATTGCAACTGAAATGGGTGTTGTTCTGGCTGGCTGGTAGGCACCTTAGTGAAACTATGCTCTCAGGCAAACTTGCTGAAGGAGCTGTACAAGCCATGTTCTTCCCGGGCCCAAAACATCACCCATCTCTGCCCCTCCCAAATCATCACAACTTTGAGTTGCTTAAAGCTTGCACTAGTCTGCACACTTTCAATAGTTCCTTGTGCCCCTGTGATTTCTCTATGTGGCTTAACGAGCGAACGTTCAGCCATTGGTCTTGATACCATTGGAAAACTGTATACAGATGGTACACTAGAAGCCTTTGTTCATCAAGGGCTGCTGATTTATTACATGTCTCTATAAATCCTTATTGGAACACACAGGTATATCATTGCAACCCTTTCTCAATAAGTAGGAGATATCCCTGAGGCAGAGCTTTAATGATAGGGTCGAGCAGAAGGCTCTGGAGAATCTATATAAAATGTTGGGCAACATCCAATTCAAATCTGTACAATTTAATATTCTACACAGATCATACCTTACCCCACATAAAATCACCCTCATATATGCTGATGCACATGCTCTCCGCCCTAGATTTGACGAGGTATGAGCGAATTTTCACCAAATGATGTTGGAACGTCCCAAGATACAAAGTTACTGGGTACCAATCCTGGGTGATGTGAAGCAAATGATGGATGAGAGAACCTGCAGAGTGAAGAGAGCTGTTACTTGGTGTCTTCCCTAGGACTAAACTCGGATAGTAAGCATGAAATTCATTGATTTATTTCTACTATTAGCAAAATGGGCTATTATTATGAGATGGAAGTCCCCACTTCCCTCTACATTGGGTGCATGGAGGAAAGAAGTAGTGCTTTGTGTAAATATAGAAAGCAAGGCTCTGCTGTGAACAATACAGGGGATGGCACAAGAGGCCCATCTCATTCCTGTTGAACAAACTGACCCAAGAGTTCACTGATACTGGGAAAGCTGATGATAGGCCACCTTAGGCATACAGAACACTTTGACTCACATGACTACCTGCACACCAATGGACCCTCAGCAAAGACAACTCCCTGGTCTAGACAACCGGAAGTTAGGCTTCATATGCAGAAATATAATGCCTACATGTTACGACAGGGAATGACTAGATGACAGAGGCTATGCCCCCTTATCCCCACATATCTGAAATGGGAGCAAGCATGGTTTGGCAAAGCATCTAGACTAACTACGAGACAGGAATATGAAGACATCAAAATGAACAGCTCTGGGAGGCTAGGCCTCTTTTAGATTACTAAATTAGGGGGATTTTGTTACTCTGTACGTTGTATTTTATGTTCAACCTAATTGTTGGCTATAACTAGGAATCCAACAGTAGCAACTGAACACGACTATAAATAACATGCTCATTTAGAATGCTTTACTGTAAAGTGATTTTAAAAATGTATATGCTCTAGACTGACCTTGGAGTAAATCAAGCACCCTAGATGACTAACCAATGGTTTGGCAACACACTTCCATAGAAAACAACGGAATGAAGCTATTACAGCATAAGAATTAGTTAATTTATTAAATAAATTATATATATATATATATATATATATATATATATATATATATGTCTGTAAATATTATATATATATATATTCACTGATTTTATGTCAGTAAAATTTCCAGCTAACTATAACTGGTGTGAAACCTATGTTTTTTTCAGTGAATTTCAAAGGTTTTTTAAATGCCAATTCCTAACTATAACTGGTGTGAAACCTATGGTTTTTTCAGTGAATTTCATAGGTTTTTTAAATGCTAATTCCTAACCATATATAGGGCCTCCAACCTCTGAAATGTAATATTTTTTATAATGAATCCTATATTATACATTTATATATATATATATATATTTTTTTTTTTGCCCTGGAGCGCTCCCGGTGGGCGCCCCGGTGTGCGCACCTGAAAGCGTAGTTTTTCGTCGCGCCCCGGGGCGCGCACCGATGAGCGTCCCATTCGCGCTATTGCCGCGAACGAAAACATCATCGTGACGTATCGCGTAGCCGCGTCCGCGTGATACGCACGGCGTAAGCGCACCCTGAAGCACTCAAGTGAATACGATCGCGGAACGTAAATATCCGACGCGCTTACGCGACGCACCCTGGGGCGCGCCCGGGGGCGCGTCGCGTAAGCGCGTCGGGTCATGTGACCTGAAAATAACACTTTTTATTGGTTCAGGATGGTTTTGGTTTCCAAATAATGAAAGCCCGGGTCATGTGACCTGAAAATAACACTTTTCATTGGTTCAGGACAGTTTTTTTTTCCAAATGATGAAAGACCCCACCTTTTTTTCCTTATTCTGACTTTGTCCTTTGACTGAGGAAGACCTGTTTGAACAACTTAGAGGAATATTTTGTACTTTTAAATGGCTACAGTAGCAGCAGCAGCTGGAGCACCTGCACCACCACCACCACCTCCACCACCACCAAGAGGATCAGCACAACATTACATTGGTAGTCAAGAAGAGGAGGAGGAGGAAGAGGAAGAGGAGGAGGGGAGAAGATGGCTGCAAGAAGACAATACCCCATACAAGCCAAGGCCCACATTGTATGGGAGTTTTTTTCTATCCCAGAGGGCAAGAAGAAAGTCGATGCGGCCAAGGTGACTTGCCTCATCTGTGGCATGGAACTTTCAAGGGGGAACCCTAACAAAAAATATTCTTTTGGTAATAATACCATGATTAGACACATGCAGCGGAAGCATCCGATCAACTATTCTGCTCCAGAGATGAGGGAACTGGCCAGTAACCCTCCCCAATCTTCAAGCACCACCTCCAAAAGAAAGCAACCCACTCCATCGGGACCAGATACAAGGGAGACGATCCCTTGCATTCAACCACGGTTTGGGGATTTCCAAATTACTTGTATTTATTGTGGTAAGACCATCTCCTATGGTGAACAGAGCATAAAGCTCATCGTCCTTGCTGGTGACAAACCCGAATTATTTCCTTTTTTTTTTTGCTCCAGTTGAGCCATTTTAAATTCCCTGTTTTTTGTTTCTCCCCACAAAAATAACTAAAAAAATATTATATAGTTCATAAAAGCCAAAAAAAGTACAAAATGTTCAAAAAACACTAAAAAAATAAAACAACAAAAAGAAGAAATCCATTCAGCCGTTCGGGCTAAAAGTGAGGTCGACCGCCCTATGGAAATTAACATGGGGAAAACACGTTTTGGGACCCCCCTTTTATCTCGGCCCCCGCTTCACGAATCCCCCCCCAAATGTTTCAAGGAAGGACCGGAGCGCCGCGAGGCAAATTTGAGGAAATTTTCAGGCAGATTCCTCAACCGGCGCCAAAGTTATTCACAATAGAATATTGAGATTTTGCATTGAAAATAATCCTAACTATAACTACCTACTGGCGACCGCCAGTAGGTAATATATATATATATATATATATATATATATATATATATATATATATATATATATATATATATATATATATATATATATATATATATATATATTTTTTTTTTTTTGACGAAGCCTTGAGCGAAACGCGTCTGTCGGGGGTGTAGGGGGTTCGGAAACAAAATAAAAAAGAATAACACCTCACCCGAGTGCTGGCCGTTTTTTCTGGTACAGAAGACTAGAATTGTGGGATGATATATATATATATGTATAGGAAAAGCACAGCAGGGAACACTATTCTGCACGCTCAAAGTTTCCATCCGGGACATACTATCAGATCTATCCCTTATGGGGAGTTCCTCAGAATACACAGGACGTGTAGTTCATTAGAGCAAAGGAACCTCCACCAATTGGAAGCTATGAAAAGGATGGAAAATAGGGGTTACAAACCCAGTGCCCTTAGATTGGCAATGAGCAATGCCAATAAATTGGATAGATCCAAACTTCTGCAGGCCCCCACTAACGCCATATCTACAGTTGACAGCATTGATGGCAATAGCAAAACCATTAGATTGATTACCGGCTTCAGCCGACAGGCCAGCCAAATTTCCAAATTGGTCAGGAAACAGTGGTCAGTTATACTTACTGACCCCATCTTGAAAGAGATAATGCCCATCAAACCTGAAGTAACCTACAGGCGAGCTTACAGCATGAGAAATGCTTTAGTTTCCAGTTCCCCTGAAACAGCTAACAAGGCAGATTGGTTGTCACCACGGAAGGGTTTCTTCCGTTGTATATCGTGTAGGGCGTGCAAATTCGGCACCAACACCAAATCGTACACGACGCCATTCGATGATAAACCAATCAATATAAGAGCCCATTACAATTGCAAAACCGAGTTAGCAGTGTATGTTCTCACGTGCTCGTGCAATTTGAGGTACGTTGGTAGCACGAAATTGCCAGTGCACCAACGTATCCTACAGCACCTGAGAGCGATAGTGAACTGTGACAAAAGTTACCCAGTAGCTCGCCATTTCGATCAATTTCATAATCGAAACCTTTCCCATCTGAGTTATTTTGTAATAGATGCGGTAAGAACCAGCAAGAAAGGTGGCGATTATGAAAAACAATTAAGGCAGATGGAGTCCCTATATATAGTTCGCCTCAACACCAAGATCCCGGGAGGTTTGAATATGGGGGAAGATCTGAGCACCTTTTTGTAAAAATCTGACCGTTTAGTTACCCAGGTCCAAATCTCGTGGGCAATCTGGCATTCATGTTGTTAGACATTTCCTGGTCATAATATTACCACCTTAAGCTGTATGTCAGTGTATTTGCTTTCGTTCCATACACACCATAGGCGCCATGCATCACAGCTTATCTCATTTCATGAAGAGTCGACACTACAGGTGATGATTTATGTCAGGGACTATAGGCTGCTTATATGCATGAAATGATATCTGTCATTCTTTTTGACAAGTGGACAAAGATGAAATTCTATGAGTTGACATATTTTAAATCACTGAAACAGTTTATTTTGGAATTTTATTCCCTTCACCCCCTGATGTCTATTTATGTAAGTAGGACATCCCAGCACTCCCTCACCTTCTGGTTATTTTTCTGTATCTTTTCTAGCGGTAGACTAGTGCATAATGTCAATTGGATTTATACTACACGCGCTTGAACATTGATTATTTACTACAATAGTGGAAACCCATTCTAAAGAGCTCAGTAACAGTTATCATGAATTTTCATTTGACGAAGTTATGGCATATATTGGAATCTTTTAACATTTTCCATATGGTTTAGTTAGACCTATAAGGTAATTACACAGTGGGGTACAAGCTATAAAACGCAAGGACTTGATTTTAGATTTGTGTATATATATGAAATGCCATTATTTGTCAATTAATGTATTTGTACAATTAATGTGTTGCGTATTTGCACAGTCAATAATTTTGCGTATTTGCACTCATAATGTTTGCACAATAACGGCTGCTGAGCATTTGCACTTTATTATGTATATATATTCAATATTATTATGTGTAAATTATCGTATTTGTACAATTAATATGTTGCGTATTTGCACAGATAGTAATTTTGCGTATTTGCACTCGTAGCATTTTTATAACAACGGCTGCTAAGCATTTGCACTTTATATGAATAATTCCTAGCGTTTGCTGTTAAAAGGTATACCACCACCTTAGTAAGAATGGAAATATTTCTAAAGATATGTTCTTACCAAACAATGTCTTGCAAAACTTCTAACTTTGCTCCGTTGCAAAATGGCCGAACTATTGACAACGTACAATGTGAATGGGTTCCTGCCCTAGTCCTCTCTTTAGTTCAATGAAACTGTAGAGGAGTTTTTGGCGCGTTTTATGCAATTAACCAATGTACTTAAATGAATCATGTACCGCTTACCCGCTGACAGTGAGCAAGGGCGTTCACGCCCGAAACGCGTCTGTTTGGCAGTGTGTTGCACCTCTGCACTTTATATGCATTAAAGGACGAAGAAATATCCTAAGAAAGTCTGGCTGTGGATTTGTTCATCTGTGTCTGAGCACTGGGTTTGGTGTGGAAGCGTCGCACAAACTTTCCGGTTGGAATCTATATATATATATATATATATATATATATATATATATATATATATATATTACCTACTGGCGGTCGCCAGTAGGTATATATAGTTAGGATTTTTTCTCTATGGGATTTTTGAAAATTCTATGTCTAATAACGTTGGCGTTTGTGGACGGAATTGGCTGAAATTTTCAGGAAAATGGAACATTTTGTTTCTGAGCAGCCCCTGACAATTTGGGGGGGTTTCATCAAGGGGGGGCCGAGAAAAAAGGGGGGTCCCAAAACGCGTTTTTCCCATGTTAATTTCCATAGGGCGGTTGGCCTCACTTTTAGCTCGAACGGCTGAATGGATTTGCACGAAACTTGGCAAAATTGTAGGGACTGTTAGCCCGATGTGCCTTTGCTAGGTCTCAATATATGTGCTCCAGTGGATTTTGAGTAATTTAGGTTCAAAAAAAGATATATATCTGGGCGGAGCCTAACCACACATCTGATCTGATTGGCTGTCAGCACTTCATCCAAGAAGTGTTGGCAGCGATCTTGGGACCAATATACATGATAGCACCTCATTAAAAAGCATTGTAGTTAATAGAGGGTTTTAGGACTTTAGTTACATTATAAATCATTTGTTGACGGTACCATACTCGTTTTAGGAATTGTGGTGGGTTCTAAGGTGATTTTACCATGTGAAAAAACCTTCTGCTGTGATATCATGAATATTGTTTGAAAGAAAACTAATATCTCATGATTTTCCCACAGTGGTTTGGAAGGGGATCTATAAGCTAAACTGAAAGCATATTTTCTGTAAATTCACATTATCTTTCTCAGTCATGTGAAAATGAAGTCTGACATTCTCAGTAAAACGTGTACATCCAACAAGGACAGAGACTGTCAGTTGATTCCTTTGTGTTCTACTGCAGCCTCCTAGAGTGTTCTAAAGAACAACTAGAGCGCTAACAGTCCTACTTATTACAAAGGTATGGCACACCTGAAGCCATCTTGATTGGAATAAAGTGGTAACTCTTAAAACATTTAATATAAAAAGAAACAACATGAGGGGGTATATTTTGCCATAGAAAGTATGATTAGTGCTGCAGAATGAAAAATTAGGGCACATTTTGAGTGACTTCTCAAATCCTTTTCTATTTCATTAAAACATTCTGACATGCAGTCTCCCAAAATGGCCACCAGAGACAAAGAGCCCAAATGTAGCCCAAATATCACCCAGATGTAGCCCAAGTATAGCCCAATGACAGAATGTCCCAGAGTGTTCTAAAGAACAACTAGAGCGCTAACAGTCCTACTTATTACAAAGGTATGGCACACCTGAAGCCATCTTGATTGGAATAAAGTGGTAACTCTTAAAACATTTAATTTAAAAAGAAACAACATGAGGGGGTATATTTTGCCATAGAAAGTATGATTAGTGCTGCAGAATGAAAAATTAGGGCACATTTTGAGTGACTTCTCAAATCCTTTTCTATTTCATTAAAACATTCTGACATGCAGTCTCCCAAAATGGCCACCAGAGACAAAAGAGCCCAAATGTAGCCCAAATATCACCCAGATGTAGCCCAAGTATAGCCCAATGACAGAATGTCCCATAGTGTTCTAAAGAACAACTAGAGCGCTAACAGTCCTACTTATTACAAAGGTATAGCACACCTGGAGCCATCGTGATGGGAATAAAGTGGTAACTCTTAAAACGTTTAATTTAAAAATTAACAAAATGAGGGGGTATATTATGCAATAGAAGGTATTATTAGTGCTGCAGAAAGAACAATTAGGGCACATTTTGAGTGACTTTTCAAATCCTCTTCGATTTCATTAAAAAATTCTGACATGCAGTCTCCCAAAATGGCCACCAGGGACAAAAGAGCCCAAATATCACCCAGATGTAGCCCAAGTATAGCCCAATGACAGAATGTCCCAGAGTGTTCTAAAGAACAACTAGAGCGCTAACAGTCCTACTTATTACAAAGGTATGGCACACCTGAAGCCATCTTGATTGGAATAAAGTGGTAACTCTTAAAACATTTAATTTAAAAAGGAACAAAATGAGGGGGTATATTTTGCCATATGAATTATGATTAGTGCTGCAGAAAGAAAAATTAGCAATTGCAAAAACAACAAGTGATGGACCGAATGTGGATCAATGTCACACATTCCCCCAGTCAAAAGATCTGGGCCCAAATCCATCGTTTTTTTGCACTCCACACCACCCTGGGTTAGACAATGGCGATATGCAAATCAGCTCTGACCCTGTTGCCCCATGGGAACAGTCCAGTCCGAACTACAAAAGCCATGTCCTTCCCAGAACGGAATCAAGCATCCGAGGACCGGACCGGTTTCGAGGTAACACCTCTCATCAGCCCGGCTAGCTTGACTCCAAGTGGTGTGGAGTGCCTGGGACCCACGTCTGGGCATACCCAGCGCACTTAGGGCGGCAATTGCAAAAACAACAAGTGATGGACCGAATGTGGATCAATGTCACACATTCCCCCAGTCAAAAGATCTGGGCCCAAATCCATCGTTTTTTTGCACTCCACACCACCCTGGGTTAGACAATGGCGATATGCAAATCAGCTCTGACCCTGTTGCCCCATGGGAACAGTCCAGTCCGAACTACTAAAATACTAGAAAAATTAGGGCACATTTTGAGTGACTTCTCAAACCCTCTTCAATTTCATTAAAAAATTCTGACATACAGTCTCCCAAGATGGCCACCAGAGACAAAAGAGCCTAAATGTAGCCCAAATATCACCCAGATGTACCCCAAGTATAGCCCAATGACAGAATGTCCCAGAGTGTTCTAAAGAACAACTAGAGCGCTAACAGTCTTACTTATGACAAAAGTATGGCACCCCAGAAGCCATCTTGATTGGAATGAAGTGGTAAGTCTGAAAACACTCAATTTAAAAAGGAACAACATGAGGGGGTTAATTTTGCCATAGAAAGTATGATTAGTGCTTCAGAAAGAAAAATTAGGGATCATTTTGAGTGACTTCTCAAATCTTCTACTATTTCATTAAAAAAATTCTGACATGCAGACTGAAACATGCACTTTGAATACCAGCAGCAGACGTCCCTGATGAGCAGTAGCTTTACTACAGTGATCTAATGTGCAACTAGAGTGCTAACATTCAGAATTTATGGCAAATGTGTGACACATCTGAATGCCTTCTTGATGGAACCAAAGTAAACAAGCATTGAAAATGCAATAGATCTCGCCCTCGTTTAAGTTAAAGCCATTCTGTTTGTAATGAGGTGGCTTTTTAGCTTTGCTTTTATTAGTGTTTTTTCAACTTTCATGTAAATAACATGCATCTGTATGCATATAAGTATATGTATGCATGCATTTATGTTTGTATTTATATAGATATACAGATGATATATGTTTATATATGTATGTATATATATATATATATTCACTGAAAAAACCATAGGCTATAGACCATATATAGTTAGGAATTAGCATTTACAAAACCTTGAAAATTCACTGAAAAAACCATAGGTTATAGACCATATATAGTTAGGAATTAGCATTTACAAAACCTTGAAAATTCACTGAAAAAACCATAGGTTATAGACCATATATAGTTAGGAATTCGCATTTACAAAACCTTATTTTACTCACACAAAACCATTGAAATTCCATATATAGTTAGTTGCACTAACTATATATCGCGCACCCGCAATCCACTGCTGATGATGTCACATATTACATCATTCATGACATGGTCAGTGACATCACTGATGACATCACTGATGACATCTCAAATGACATCACTGATGACATCTCAAATGACATCACTGATGACATCACTGATGACATCTCATTTGACATTACTGATCACATCACTGATGATATCATTCATGTGATAATACGAAGAACCTCTTCAGACTCTAATATAACCTTAGATACAATCAGTGTAAACAGACACTCACAGACTGTCACTCATCCATGGAGTTACTCACACACCTAGTCAGTCATGCAAAGAATCAATCACACCTCCATTTCCTCAACTATACAGTTATACAAACTTTACTTATTCAAACATATACTAACACATATTTACTCTCTTATACAATCCCTGATACAAGTTCACAATGATCCATACAGCCACTCACACATTCACTGGCTCTTATGCACAGTTATTTATATATGTCAACTCTCACATGTACTGTGTTTTACATATGTACTTACTTTGACATGTAGCACTGAGATATCCATTCACTCACCAATACACTCATGCACACAGTCAACCGCCCATACAGCTATTTCCACATGCACTTTTGAAACCATACATCTAGTGAATCAACTGCTCACACATCTATGCACAGAGTCATACACCTCCCAGCCACCCACACACACACTCAGTCTCCCATACAAATACTTGGGCAACCAATCAATAACCCATATAGTTACTCATATAGCTACTTATCAACACATGCAACAGTTTACAGAACAACAGACATAATGATGCACAAATTAAGACAGTTTAGTCACTAACCCATGCACTCAGTGAGACACATTTAATCACTCACTCATACAGTCAGTCATGCACCTACTAAATCCTTCATCCAGACACTTATACATCCACTCATTCTTCAATATGTAAGACATATTTTAACTTTACAGAAACATACAGTCACTGGATGTTGTCATCAGTGATGTCATCAGTGATGTCATTTGAGATGTCATCAGTGATGTCATCAGTGATGTCACTGACCATGTCATGAATGATGTAATATGTGACATCATCAGCAGTGGATTGCGGGTGCGCGATATATAGTTAGTGCAACTAACTATATATGGAATTTCAATGGTTTTGTGTGAGTAAAATAAGGTTTTGTAAATGCGAATTCCTAACTATATATGGTCTATAACCTATGGTTTTTTCAGTGAATTTAGTTAATTTTCAACTAGAGTTAGAATGCTCGGAAGCTTTCGGTGAAACGCGTTGGGTTGGTCCCATGCACTGTTTGTCATGCTGGAAATAAATTGGAAAATTATGAACTACGATCATCTGGTCTAATGGAGTGGTGATTAATGCTGGACTAGAGGGCATTTACGCTACTTTTGGAGCGTTTGGTGAAACGGATTGTTATTGGCAGGGAACCCTCTGATCCTGCATTGCACCGCAGTCTGTGTGTCCCGGTCCCATCGGAGGAAGTGAAACGGATATATATATATACCAAACACACTGCAAGGTAGTAATGCCAATGATGTCAGATTAATATTGACATACTCTAAGCAAGAAAAAGAAATCAGGAGTATAGTCAGAAGAAACTGGCACTTTGTTAAAGATGATCCTACAATTGGAGATTTGATGCCCCCAAACCCACTAATAACTTACCGTAAAGGTTTGAGTATGGGCTCTATTCTCTCGAAAAACAGTGAGGAACATCTTGGAAAGGAACCTTGGCGGCCTACCAGCAGGGGTTTCTACAAATGCCTGGCATGCAAGGCATGTCAACATGGTGTTAATATCAAGAAATACACCACAGTAATTCCCAGAATCACCAGGGAAATAAAACAACATCTAACCTGCAGAACAGAGTATTATGTGTATATATTGGAATGCGATTGCAAACTCAGATATATTGGTAGCAGCAAACTACAAATGTATAAACGCAATTTACAGCACCTCCGCGCCATTATTAACAAAGATCAAAGTTATCCGGTGGCCAGACACTTTGAGGCATGTCATAACAGTAGACCTCAGTGTCTCAAATATTTTGCCATAGAATCAATCCCGCTAACAAAAAGAGGGGGCGATAGAGAGGCATGTATGCGTAGGCTGGAAACAAAATATATTCTTGAGTTCAATTCCAAGTGGCCTGGGGGCCTCAACACTACAGAGGACCTCCACACATATTTATGATCTGCAAATATACATACCCAGCATGATTGATGGATCGTAGACAAATATCAAATAGCACCTTAATCATAGTATAAGAGGAGTTGGACTATACATTGCATTATTTGCACATTTTGTATTTATACTGTGATATACTGTGTAATACTTATAAATAATTGTGATGTATATATATGATATGATTGATTTTAGCCGTCTTTTAGATATTGGGGTAATTTTATCCTAGTGTTTTTTATGATAGTTGATTTTAGTCATGTCACCGATTCCCTTTTTTATAGACTGGTTTTATGGTGTTGATATTTCTTGTCTACTTCATTGGTACTGTATGGTTTTATTTGCTAGTCTTGAATCAAATGATCATAATTTCGTGCTGAATTCTTATGAAATTATCCCCTCCCTGTATATATCAATTTCTTCCTCTCTAATCTCAATGCACCAGTCACTTTAATCTTATTGCACTAAATGACACGAAGTCACTTTATACTTTAAGCCATTTTTTGTGGCAATTTAGTATGTGCAATAATGTAGATAAAGCTGAGAATACAAACATATGCCAAATGATACTTATTGGTATTATACCATCAATCAAATATTCAGTGGCTGGAAAAAATATCTCATATTGAATCATCTCCTATGCATGGTCCTTTTAGATAAATTTGGATTATACATTTTCTTTTTGGATCTTTTTTCTATTATTATGAAATAATAGATATTATTATTATTTTGATTAAGATTTAATACACGTTGGTGAGCACCAGTTTTTGCACTATAGATATGTAATATCAGATGGACAATGTGGGAACAATCAAAAGTGTACTTCTTGGTGGGAGGAATCAGCATTCATGCTGTTATCTGAATGTCTAAAAATTCAAATCTTTCTCCCGAAGTGTATAGAGATATGCTACTATTTCTCTAACGAATAATGCAGGATTGTTTTATGTAATTATACAGTGAGTAATTGCAAATAGTAATGTGAAAGCATATGTATTTATACATGTAGTATTTTCTTTATGTCCATCACTGAGACATGTGACTGCACGATATCACTTTAAAAAGGGCTAAAGCAATCTGTAATGCCATGTGACCAAGGCCGCTGGGACGGCCGAAACGCGTTATGACATTCTGTCTGATGGCTGAATAAAAAGAATGCTGAAATAAGATGGTCCTTGCCTCGTGTTTCGCCAGGGGAAGCATTGCTGCTGCGAGGTATTTGCAGATATATATATATATATATATATATATATATATATATATATATATATATATATATATATATATATATATATATATAAAATCCTAACTATATATATATATATATATATATATATATATATATATATATATATATATATATATGTATATATATGTGTATATATATATATATGTGTATATATATATATATATATATATATATATATATATATATATATATATATATATATATATATATATATATATATATATATATATATATATATATATATATATATATATATATATATAGTTAGGATTTTTTTCCTATGGGATTTCTGAAAATTCTATGTCGAATAACTTTAGTGTTTGTGGACGGAATTGGCTGAAATTTTCAGGAAAATTGCACATTTTGTTTCTGAGCAGCCCATGAAAATTTGGGGTGTTTCGTGAAGTGGGGGCCGAGAAAAAAGGGGGGGTCCCAAAACGTGTTTTTAACATTGAGTTTTCCATAGGGCGGTTGGACTCACTTTTAGCTCGAACGGCTGAATGGATTTCTATGAAACTTGACAAAATTGTAGGGACTGGTAGCCCGATGTGCCTTTGCTAGGTCTCAAGATATGTGCTCCAGTGGATTTTGAGAAATTAACGTTAAAAAAATATATATATATCTGTGACAGCGTCCCGATTAGCGCCCCGGTTCGCGTACCTGACGCGTAACGGAACTTCGCGAGAAGAAGCGGATTGGCTCCCCGGTGACTGTGAACATTCTAAACAGTCCGGAGCGGCCGCCATCTTGTGTCTCGGTAGGATCGAGACACAAGAGGTGGCAAAAACAAAGGGGGAAATGAGCATAAGGGGGCAGAGTACATCCTCCCTGACCCCCTAGGTTTGATGAGGGGGCTTTAAAAGGGCCCCGCGGGGCAAAAAAAAAAAAAATTATTATCGTTTTTTTGTGGGGGGAGCGCCCGGTACGTGCACCGGGAAGCGGTCCGGGGAGCGTAATATAGGGAAAAAAGAATGAAAGAATGTTCAAATATTGTATGTTTATTGATTGTTCTTTTTGTTGTATTATTATTTTTTTTTTATTTAAGTACCAACATGTAGGTACCAATGCAGAGTCTAAAAATAAATATACACCGGCTCCTTTGTAGATATCTTGCATGTTGTTTCAGAAGTTATTGTGGTATATGGAATTCATAGCATAGTCTGTGAGGAAAGCAGAAAGAACATGGAGGCAGGAGATGATAAAGAGATGTTAAATACACATTGGAGATAATATAGTGGGAGAAAGGAAGTAACTATGAGCAAACTTACTATGTAACACAAAAAAATTGCACAGTATATTTTAAGTCTCACTTTATATTTTATCTTTTTGGGTACTATTTCATAATTTTCAGATTAAAAAGAATAATGTCTCAAACAATTTTAACTTTTAAAATTTAAATTTATTGTTCTGATTTTTCAAAATCTAAGAGAATTTGTAACATTAAATCGTCAGGTATGTCCTCCTTTTCATTCCAAGAATCACATTCTTCAGCACATTTTAATAATTCTTGGTCTACTGTTTCATCCATAAAGTCTAGTTCTTCTTTTTCTTCGTTTGGATTGTTTTCAATCTTAATTTGAAATGAAATTGTATTTTCTTTTTGCTGTGCTTCCATTTTCTTGCTGTAAATTGCATAAAAAATAAATATATCAGTGGAGATAGGGCACTGTTGGGTTTAAGTTCAGACAGGTACTTGTGAGTTTTTAACAGTGAAGTAATCTTTGGGCAGTGCATGGTTTCAGGCAGGAGGTAGAACTATTAAAAAGTGCCTGTGATGAAGCCTAAGTAAATTCATAATTATACCACAGAAGCCTAACTCAATCAATAATTTAAATAATTAAGTCTTTCTCAATGACTAACTCTTATAGAGGGATAGTATGTAACTATCTGAAAACGTTTTCCTAAATTGATTTAAAGTGCATAACATAGTTCTCCTTTCAAATTTTTTAAATGATATCTTACCTTTGAAAAAGAAGTTAAAGTTGACAGTGAAAATGCTCTTGAAATGTACTTCAGGAAGTAGTAGTCAAAATGGCTGTGTTTCTCTCTCTTTTTTTATTTATATTCAGGTACATAACCAATCAAATGTCTTGGAATAATAGTAGAAAATGAATGTAACATTTTAATTGGTTGTCAATTCTAACACTTCATATGTGTTTTTGTCATGTAATTTACCTCAGGATATTTAGTCAGGCCTACAGCATAATTTTCTCAATGGAATTCCATCAAATTTGGGTAAATGGTAGGGACTGCTATGTAGTAGGGCCTATTCTATATTTGATGAAAGTGTCTCCAGTGGTTTTTCTGTAAATTACTTTCCCACCTTTTTTTAGCGAGCGCTCACCGGTGCGCGCCCCGGTACGCGTACCCGCAGCGTTACGGGAGTCCTCCATTTTGTGTATCGGTAGAATTGAGACACAAGATGGAGGGGAAACAATGTTCGGAATGGGTAGAAGGGGGCACGGTAGACACTTTCTGACCCTCTAGGTTTTCTGAGGGGGCTTAGGACGCTCATATAGGCAAAAAAAAAAAATCGCGTGGGGAGCGCCCGGTACGCGCACCGGTAAGCGAACCGGGGAGCGTACTTTGGTGAAAAATAGTGAAAAAAGTTAGAAAAAGATAAACGTTTTGAATTATCAGAGGTAGGGTAGCTCTGAAAAGACCTATTGGGTTCTGTGGCTAATTTAGGTACCTACAAGTAGGTTCCAATGCACAGTTTTAAATTCAGGAGGAATATTCTATTCCCCTCATTGGAGAAGTGCACACCATCTCCTCTGCAGATGTCTTGCATGTTGTAACGCAAGTTATTGTTATATATTAAACCCATTCTAAAGTCTCTCATGTAAGCAGAAACAGATTTATTCACATGTTTCCGTGCTTTCTCAAATTGTGGAAAAAATTGGTTGGACCACTTCCATTTCTGTCTTTGGCATATATTGGAATATACCAAGGCAGTTTAGGGAAAAAGTGTCATCAATTGATGAAAGGTGTCCTTTAAAAGCATTTCCAGACCAACCCCAGTCATAGTCCCAAAATCATTTCCACCACAGTGCACTATTAAGAGGTCAGGGTTTGGCAGATGCATAAAAAAATTATATTAAAAACATATAAAATATATTTTTCCTTTAAAAGAATAATACATTTTACAGCTTTTGATATTTGCTATAAAAAACACATTGAAATTCACTGAAAAAAACATAGGTTATAGACCATATATAGTTAGGAATTAGCATTTACAAAACCTTGAAAATTCACTGAAAAAACCATAGGTTATAGACCATATATAGTTAGAGATTAGCATTTACAAAACCTTATTTTACTCACACAAAACCATTGAAATTTGCATATATAGTTAGTTGCACTAACTATATATCGCGCACCCGCAATCCACTGCTGATGATGTCACATATTACATCATTCATGACATGGTCAGTGACATCACTGATGACATCACTGATGACATTTCATTTGACATTACTGATCACATTACTGATCACATCACTGATGATATCATTTATGTGATAATACAATGAACCTCTTCAGACTCTAATATAACCTTAGATACAATCAGTGTAAACAGACACTCACAGACTGTCACTCATCCATGGAGTTACTCACACACCTAGTCAGTCATGCAAAGAATCAATCACACCTCCATTTCCTCAACTATACAGTTATACACACCTTACTTTTTCAAACATATTCTAACACATATTTACTCTCTTATACAATCACTGATACAAGTTTTCAATGATCCATGCAGCCACTCACACATTCACTGGTTCTTATACACAGTAATTTATATATGTAAACTCTCACATGTACTGTGTTTTACATATGTACTTACTTTGACATGTAGCACTGAGATATCCATTCACTCACCAATACACTCATGCACACAGTTAACCACCCATACAGCTGTTTCCACATGCAGTTTTGAACCCATACATCTAGTGAATCAACTGTTCACACATCTATGCACAGAGTCACACACCTTCCAGCCACCCACACACACACACTCACTCTCCCATACAAATACTTGGGCAACCAGTCAATAACCCATATAGTTACTCATATAGGTACTGATCAACACATGCAGCACTTTACAGAACAACAGATATAATGATGCACAAATTAAGACAGTTTAATCACTAACCCATGCACTCAGTGAGACACATTTAATCACTCTCTCATACAGTCAGTCATGCACCTACTAAATCCTTCATCCAGACACTTATACATCCACTCATTCTTCAATATGTAAGACATATTTTAACTTTACAGAAACATACAGTCACGGGATGATGTCATCAGTGATGTCATCAGTGATGTCACTGACCATGTCATGAATGATGTAATATGTGACATCACCAGCAGTGGATTGCGGGTGCGCGATATATAGTTAGTGCAACTAACTATATATGCGAATTTCAATGGTTTTGTGTGAGTAAAATAAGGTTTTGTAAATGCTAATCCCTAACTATATATGGTCTATAACCTGTGGTTTTTTTCAGTGAATTTTCAAGGTTTTGTAAATGCTAATTCCTAACTATATATGGTCTATAACCTATGGTTTTTTCAGTGAATATATATATATGCGTTTGTAGTGAAAATAATTTATGTATATTTAAACTAAATACATACATTTTGACTATGGTTACCAGAAAGTAAACAAAAATAAAAATGTTAGTGGAGGTGGGGGATTTAATTTTTAAAGTATTGATCAAAATAATTTTTATAAATTAAGTTAATGTCTTTACTTGAAAATAATTTCATGTGAATTTAAAGAGCTAATGTGTTGTAACCTTGTATTGTATTAGTTTCAGATTAATATTAATTATTTTAAATTAAGTTAAATACATATATTCTATTAAAATGTTTTAATTATTTTAATAAATAAAATAAACTTATTTACATTTCTCTATGCTTTCCCCAAGGGAGATCTCTGCACCAATGATTGAGATTACACCAACAACTGTAAAGTTACAAAACTTTACACTGGTAAATTCAGTCGTAGGATTCTCCAACCCCCATTTGACTAAGGCCTAGATGTAGGTAAAGCGTTTTTACCGATCTGAAAATACCGAATTTTACAGAATCGGTATTTTCAGATCGGAAAATGGGATGTAGGAAAGTAATCGGTAAAAAATACCGATTCGTTAAAGTTCGGTATCAGACAATCGGACAATACCGAATCTGTATTTACCGATTCGGTAAATAACGAATCGGTATTCCCCATTCATTCCTATGGGCCAAAAGGCCCATAGGAATGAATGGAGAATACCGATTCGGTATTTACCGAATCGGTAAATACCGATTCGGTAAATACCGATTCTGTAACCTACCAAAAGTGAAACTCATGTAGGCAGCCAATCATGTGCCAACACCCTCCCCCTCCCTAGCAGGAAGTGGCCACACTGGCAGCTGCAACTAATCAGAACCTTCTGGAAAGGCAGTTGGAGCAGAGTAGAGTACAGGAGCAGCAGAAAGGGTTTGGAACACTTTTAAAAGTGAAAAATGACAAGCAGCCAAGAGAAAGAGCAGCCTGAGAGGAGGAGGAAATTAAAATTCAGCAGCATGGAGCTGCAGGTCCTAGTGGAGGAGGTAGTCAGGGTGCAACACAAATTGTTTGGCAGGCAGTCCCTGACTGTGGCTGAATCAGCCAAAAGAAAAATCTGGCTGGACATCATGGAGAAGGTGAATGCTGTGGGGGTCACCACCAGGGATACAGAGGACCTAAAAAAACGATTTTATGACCTGAGGAGCCTAACCAAAAGAAAAATGGCAGAAATACACAGGCAGGCTGGGAAAACAGGCAGAGGCAAGAACCCAGCACCCCCCCCTGACTGACCTGGAGGAGATGGGGGCCTCAACACTTGAAACGGAGAGCGTCTGCGGACTGGGAGACGTAGACAGCTCGGCCAGAGCTGCAAGCAAAAAAGGTAAGCGACATGCACAGCATTCCCCCCATACCATTCCCCTTACCTGTACCCTTAGTGGGCAAGCAAACCCAATTTCAGTACTGCTAGCAATACACTGGGCCAATGCATGATGCGAGATGTAGACAGGAAATGTTAGGCCATGTCATACAGCACAACAACCAACTAGTACATGTAATGACTGCATACAGAACATGGCCAAAGTGAAAAATAATTTATTGTAGTGCCTGTGAGACAGTAGCGCCTAGCTAATGTACGCTCATATGTCCACAGGTGAAACAACTCGTAGGCAATTGCAGGAGGCTGAAGGGACACCACATGAGAGGGAGGAGAGTCAGGATGCAGGAGTCAGTACACCCAACGTACCACAGGAGAAAGCTGCATCAAGTAGCCAGCCAACTGGCCAGGACACAGAAATGGCTCAAGAATTGCTGGCAACCCCTAGCAGATCTCAGTCCCCACTCCTGCTCTCATCACCAGAGATGCCTGCATCACAACATGATATGATTCCCCCAACACAGCCAGGCAGGAGGCATGTCGTGGGTCCACTCCCCGATTTTGAGTCCGTGGCAGCTGACATGGAGGGTGAAGGACAACAGAACCTGCCTGTACCAGCGGGCCCTGGCACAACACACTCCAGTGCAGGGATGGGCGATAGTAGTGGAAGACACCGCAGAGTGCAGGAAAGGCCAGGAGATGCACCAGTTGAGGGTGGAAGTGTGTGCCCTGGTCTGGAGGGGAGCATGGTCCGGATACAGCGGATGCAGGGGAGAGCCATCCAGGCATGCCAACGACAGCTGAGGTCCCTGAATAGCAACATTGGGGAGATAGGAAAGGGCATCAGTGAGATGGTACAGGCCAACAAGGAGATGGTGCAGGTCAACAAGGAAATGGTGCAGGTTAACAAGGAGATGGCTGCAGGGATGCGAGGAATACACAACTCGGTGCAGCTACTATGCACAAAACTTGACAATGACTTTTCTGCAAGGGACAGGGATAGGCGTCGTGCACATGTCCGAAGTACTGCCATCAACCGCCTGGCCACTGCCGCTTCCCTGTTATGCAGGAGGAGCTCCAACATGCAGGAGGCCATGATGCAAAACACTAATGAGGTCACTAGGGGCATGGGCAGGGTGACCAGTGCCCTGGAGGCACTGTTGAACGCCCAAACTGCACACACAGCTGCAATGGAAGTGCCTATCAGTGAGGAGAGCACGAGCAGGAGCAGCATTGGAAGCACCCCTGTGACAGAAACTAGGAGGAGCAGGCGCCATGCTGAGGCCAACAAGACAGTGAGCAGGTTGAACAACCTCCTAGTGTTACTGGGAAGCGATCTAGGAAATTACTTACACAGTTGAAGGTGTAATTCTACATTACGCAGAGCATTGCCGTTAAATGTGTTTGTGTTAAACTTTTGTGATTTAATAACAAAAGTGAATTGGTAATTAAACCTGTGTTCTAGCATCCTATGCCTGTCTTTGTGACCTTACTTACTTGAAAATAGTTGCGTGCAACCTCTTCCCGTCTGTGTCTGCCATCAGTTGCTGTTGCTCCACCAGATGTGTGTGGTTCAGGGACAACATACTCGTCGTCATGGTCCTCAAAATCGGAGAGTTCCACTTCTGTCCCCCTCTTGACCGCCAGGTTGTGCAGCATTGCACAGGCTGCAATCATTTTGCAGCAGGTGATTGGTGTGTACTGGCGGGCCCCTCCGCTTTTATGGAGGCAGCGAAACCGGCTTTTCCACATGCCAAAGGTGCGCTCCACGATGTTTCTAGTTGTTTTGTGTGCCCGGTTGTATCGCCTCTGACTTGGTGTTGTTGGGTTGAGGTAGGGTGTGAGGATGAAGGACGGAGGGCATATGCACTGTCCCCTATTGGTAATGAGAAAAGGACATTATTCACATGCTCATACACATCCACCTGTAATATGATTCTAGTGATTACCACACAGTGTCTCACCTAGCAAGTATCCTTCGCCAAACTCCCCCGCAGTCAGGCGTGCATAGATCCCACTGTTTTGGAAGATGTAGGAGTCGTGGGTACTCCCTGTAAATTTGGCTACTATGTCAGTGATCACGTATTTGGCATCACAGATCACCTGAACATTGATGGTGTGGGTGGACTTGCGGTTCCGATAGATGTACTCAGTGGCAGCTGATGGGCATATTGGTACGTGTGTACCATCAATACAGCCTATGATGTGTGGGAAATGCGCCACCTGGTAAAAGTCTGTCTTTGTCCTTAGCACTTCTGCATGCGTTGCTGGAAAGCGGATGTATAAATGCATTATCTGCAACATTGCATCAAGGAATTTTTGAAAGAAATGTGACAGACTGCTCTGGGACACCCCACCTACCGCAGCAGCCACACTCTGGTAACTTCCAGATGCGAGCAGGTGTAGGCTGCACAGCACCTGGACATGGGGGGGATGGCGTGGGCCCTTGTGGTTGGATGTTCCAATAGTGGGTGGAGGTCCCTGATTAGGTCCAGGATGGTTTAGGGATCCAGCCTGTACCTCTGCAGGATCTCTGGGTCAGTTAGCTGGAATAAAGTGATCCTCTGTCTGTACACCTGCTCCTCTCTCCTCCAGACCCTCTCACCTTCTGCCTGTAGGCGTAGCCGCCTCGCAATGACATAGAATGCCGCCATAGTTGAGAAAATGTTGCATTTTGGGCCTTTTTTATACCTTGCACCTGTTTACCACCTGATTTGAATCCATGGTAATTACAGACTCTTAAATACCGATTTTCATTCAAAATCGGTATTTCACCGGGTATCGTTGCCGTCCGTCACGCGCGTGGTTTTCCAGATCTGGCGGCAGGCCCTGCGCAGGGTGGGGTGGTGGAATGTCCTGACCCTGGAGACTCCGCTGTGGCAGAATGGTAGATTGCCGCAACTGGCGGCCCTGGTGGGCTTTAGGCAATGGGGCATGATAGGTATTTCCACACTTGGAGACGTTATGTCCGGGGGAACGCTCAAATCTTTTGCTATGCTGCGGGAGGAGTTTGACATGCCACATACCCAATTCTATAGGTACCTTCAGTTCCGGCATGCTCTTGCCCCGTACATCCGTGACGTGGAAGACCTGCCGGAGTTCAGTCCCATTGAGGCCAAGGTCTTTATGGGAGAATTGCGGGACAAAAAGATCTCCCGTATCTACCAGACGCTGGTGCACCATAGCGCGTCAGATCTTGCCCACCTTAGGTCCCAATGGGAGCAGGATGTTGGGGAGCTTGACGAGGAAGACTGGGTTGAGGCCCTGGAGGGGCCCAGGGGTGCGGCCGTCTCCACGCGCTTGCGACTGATACAGTTCAGATACCTCCACCGTACATATTACACTAGACAGCGCTTGTGGAGGGCGGGATCGATTGCATCCCCGACATGTCTTAGATGCAACTCTGAGGTGGGCACGCTACTGCATACTGTGTGGGGCTGTGGGGCTCTTCAGAGGTTTTGGGACAGAGTGTTCCGGTGTTTGAGTGAGGTGCTGGCCTGGGAGTTGCAGAGGGACCCCAAACTGGCTCTCCTTCATGTTCTGGCTGGAATTGGGGGCAATAGATATAAGCGTCACTTACTACTTCTGGGTCTGACTCTGGCCAAAACGGACATAGCAAGATCCTGGAAGGCACCTTGTGCCCACACCGTCACGGCCTGGCGGAATGGTATGGATTATTGTATGGGTCTGGAGCAGCCTGTCTATGTCGCATGGGGATGCCCCCTCAAACACTATAAAATTTGGAAGAGGTGGGCGGACTACCGGGGCCTGGAACTGGACCCACCCGTAGAGGAGGAGGCCCTACAGTACGATTGATGGCCCTACGGCCTTTGTTCTGGCTTAAAATATGCAGCGTTTGGCATGGCACGGACGGAGTAGGCAGCAGCACGCTTGGGAGGGGGGGGGACTTGAGGGGGGATGGATAGGGGCAGAGGGGTTTACTAATGGACATTTCTTTGTTTACAATTTCCTTCTGACGTATCGCCTAAGAAAATGTTTGCATGATGTGCTATTGATCATTTGCCCTAGTAATTGTCTCTGGTGTCCAGAGCATTACGCGCTATATTTTTGTCATGCTACCAATAAAATCTGCTTTAAAAAAAAAAACGGTATTTCAGAGGTTCCCTACATCTCAAATACTCATTTTTACCATTTGTTATTTACCGATTCGGTAACTTTACAGAATCTGTAACTTTACCGAATCGGTAACTTTACCGAATCGGTAAATTTACAGATTCGGTAAATGTTCCGAATCGGTATATTTACCGATTCGGTATATTTTTCGATTCGGTAACTTTTCCGATTCGGTAACTTTACCGATTCGGTAACTTTACCGAATCGGATGATTTTCTGTCCCCTACATCCCAAAAGGCCTATACCGGTCGGTAACGACCGGTATTCGGTAAAGTCGGCCTTTACCGACCGGTATTGGCCTACCTACATCTGGGCCTAAATGTAGACTAAAAAATAAATCTGCACTTAGGTGTAAATCTCCACTCATGATAACTAGCCAAAAAGTAGCAAGTTATACCTAGGTGTAGGAATAGATCCACATGTGCGTAAAGCTCCACATATAAACTTACCTTTTTGAACTAGGCCCTTCAACTTATTCCAGGGAAGCTTTTCATTTCTTGTCCGCATGATACCACAAAATGTCATTACCTCAATAAACAACCAACTCTAATTTCATGCAGAATAGCACCCTGTAACAGAAGGATGCATATATTTGTTAGGATGCTTATTAAGATTTGTCATACCCCAGCAAAATATTCCTCTTGTTCTGCTTTTACAGACAAACTAGAAGGGGTGCAGCACAGCAAAAGGTGGGGCAAATATTTGAGGTGGTGTAGCAGCACACAGGGAAGAGAAATAGAAAACAGATGCGCTCTCATGGAGTGCAGAATGAAAAAAAAAAAGAAGTTCACTAAATGTTAGCAGTGGAAGGATATGAGGATACGAATTAGCCAATCATCATAAAGAAGGTATGATCCAATGAAGGAACAAACACAAACAGAGAAAGGCAAGCCAACAAATAAGAAGCAAACAAATGAGTGTGACAATAAAGCCAATAGGTGGTCAGTAAGGAGAAGTCTGAATGCCCCCTTTAAGTTTCACAATAGGTATTTTTCAACTAAACAGCTTGTGCTTAGAGCAGCGTCATTTTGTCCCACTCTTACACGTCACAAATACATGACATAAACGTGCACTGAGCACATGTTACCTTTGTTACCTAACATTAATGCAAGTGTTAGTTGACATCATTATTTAAGTGCGTTCTCTGTAGAATTATAGAATTAATATACAGTGTGGGCCTTAATTCATTAAAGAATATTTCCTGTTTTGATGATTGAATAGAAAACATCCTCATAATATAAGAATGTGTTTACTTTAGAGACAACAATGGATTTATGTAATGTGTGCACTAATGTGTTGTACATTTAATTTCAAATGGGGTTCTTAGCCATCCTTACACCTGCATATTAGATTTTACTGTATGCCACATGTCACGTGAATCTAATGTACTCAGAAGTTATATATTTTTTTTTTTTTAAATACATTTCATTTGTAGAATTACACATATTTTGCAGGGTTCTGTGTCCCAGAGACTACTGCACAATTCGGTCAGAAGAAATTGGACTTTGAATTTTTTTTTTCAGAACAAAGTTTTATTGTAGTACTGACAAAACACCAAGGGGGACACTGTCCCGCATTACATCGCAGGACTAGTGAGCTCAGACATGAATGAGGATACACAGTCAGTACCAGCAATAGTAAATTATGCACCCGCCCCCCCAACTCCTAACTCCCTACCCCCCTCCCTGAATCCCACTCCTTTCCCTATGCAGTGTCTGCAAGTCTCAAGGCATAAAGCAAGAAAATACAATAAAGTGCGTGCTCCCGGCCGCCCAGGGTTCAATAGTCAAAGATCCTCTCCAGTGTCTTGGGGCACCGGTGGCTTCAGCAACAGTCCTCTATAGTCCGCCCATCTTTTCCATATCTTAAAATATTTCCTAGGGCATCCCCTGGCCTCAAAGACAGGACGCTCCAGCCCCATGCAAAAGTCCAACCCCCGTCTCCAAACTTCCAGCAAGGGGGCCCTGGGGTCCTTCCAGGCCCTGGCTATATCTCGTTTAGCTACAGTGAGGCCCAAAACCAGTAGATGGCGTTTGTAGATGTTGCCCCCCACCTGTTCCATGACATGCAACAGGCCAAGCTGCGGTGTTCGGGGAAGGTCCCAGCCCAAGACCTCAGCCAAGCAGTCCCAGACACCCCTCCAGTATCTCGCCAGGTTTGCACACGACCACATAGTGTGGACAAACAGGGGCGGATTGGCAAGGCGGGCATTTGGGAAAGGGCCGAAGGGCCGGTGCCTCAGTGCCCTCTGTGGGCCGTTTTTTTTCTCCCCTGTCCCAGTCCACAGAGAGTAGGAAAGGGGAGAAAAAAAAACGGCCCACAGAGTGCACGGAGACAGAGACGTAGAAAATGAAAGCAGCCTCGCTGTGCGGCCAGACAGCGATTGTCAGCTGTGGGCTTTCCTTCACCCCTACCCTGCCAAGCAATCAAGCTGAGGCTGGGCTGGGGAGGGGTGATTGTTTGCAATAATCGGCCTTCCTGGGGGCCAGGTGTTTCTCAGGCCTTTAAGCCATTTTCACCTCGGGCCCCCTGGGGCCCATGCAGCCCAGAAACGGAGTTAGTCTTAACACCTCGCCCACAGCCCTTCACATTCAGGGCATAGTGGGCGAGGAAGAATGGGTCTTGCTGTGGGGGCCAGGTGATTGGATTTTTTTTGTTTTATTTATTTATTTATGCGATTTTATATAGCGCTGACTTTACCCGAAGGTGTCAGAGCGCTTCACACTAGGAACAGCAATAATACATGAGGAGAAAATTATAAATGGACAAATTACAAAAGCAAACGTTAAGTTGCATGAATCAAAAGTGACAATAGTGAGCAACCAAAATACAAGAGGAGCAAACGATACATTACAGGAGGAAAAAGAGATATGTGTGCAGGTTACAAAAGCGCACAAAATACAAGTAGAGGTATAATACTGCAACTAATGGCAGACACTCCAGCACAAGAACAAACGTTACGTAGGCAATGGTGGCACTTGTGCAAGTATCTAAAGCAAACAAAAGTGAGAGGTAGCAAACAGTGTGTTACAAGAGAAAAGTGACTTGTGCAAGTTACAAAAGGGTACCCTACACAGGTACAAGGGTAATACTACAGTAAATGGTAAATACTCAAACTGCCAGAACACACTGGGAAGGCACTTCCCATGCACCAGCTTCACCTCAGCCTCCCCCCTGGCTACCTGGCTACCTTGGATGACCCAGAAAGCTGTGTTTTGTGCTCTCCTGCCAGGACATTTTCCCAAGACCTGGAGGGTTGATTAATTTACTAATTGCAGGGGCCTTACCTCTGTTCATGTGCTCCTGAGCTGAAGGTCTGGGGAGGGCTGAGTAGGTTAGTAATAGCAGGGGCTTTGCTGCTTTTCAGGTGCTCCTGTGCTAGAGGGCTGGAATAATTTTTGTGACAAAAAGGGGCCTTGCTATTTTTTTTAGTTGCTCAGCATGTAGGCCATTGTCACCTTGGCCCTGTGTCGTGTGCAAGAACAGTATCCTCCCACTTTCATTCCTTGTCTGTGCAAATGGTGTTTCATGAAAGGGCACGCCCCTTGAATGTGGGCCACGCCCCTTAAATATGGGCCACGCCTCTTGAATGTGGGCCACTTTTTTCGTCAGTGCCCGGGCCGAATTGTGATCCCAATCCGACCCTGTGGACAAATGTCCCAACCGCCCGTACGCACCTCAGGCACTCAGGGGAGGCAATCAGGCCTGCTTTCCACAGTCGTTCTCTGGTAAAATAGGCCCTATGTAAGTACTTACATTGAATAAAGCGTAGCCGCATCGCAATGGCCTCCCTCCAATCCTCCTCTTCGAGAGCTCCCACATCCCCCTCCCACGCGGAGCGTAGTCTATCCAGGGAGGAGGAGCAGTGTGTGACCAGGGTCTGATATATAGTCGAAATTTTTTGGGCCTCCAATTCCCCCATAAACACCTTAGCCTCCAGGGGGCTGAACTCGGGCAGGGACTCTAAGCCCACCAGAGAAGGGGACAATGCATGACGCAGTTGTAGGTATTTAAAGAATTGGGTTTTGGGCATGGCATATTCTGCACTCAAAGTCTGGAAGGATTGAAGGGTAGTACCCTTCATGTTGTGACCTAGCGTGGAGATGCCGATTGCGTCCCAGCCCCTGAATCCCCGTAGGGATGCCAGCGCCGGCAGTCGTCCGTTCTGCCACAGCGGGGTCTCCCTCGTCAACTTGTTCCACCACCCCATGCGGCGCAGAGCTGCCCGCCACACTCGGAAGACCACCTGGGTGACTATGGGGAGCCTCTTCCTGATAGTCACCGAGTACAGAATGGTGTGTACCTTGTCCGGGTCCATCAGGTATCGTTCTAGGGCGCAAGTCGGGTCGCTCCGATCCCCATACCACCAGTCATTAAGCACCAGTAAGTGCGCCGCTTGATAGTGTGATAAAATATCCTAGGTGGCCAGGCCCCCGCAGTACGTGGACAGGAAGCAAATGCGGAGAGCCACCCTCGCCACTCCCCCGGCCCAGAAGAACTGGCTCAGCGCAGTGTTCACTAGACAAAACCACTGCGGTGCTATAGGGCATGGGTGGTTTTGCAGTTGGTATAGGAGGCGCAGGAGGGCCACCATTTTAAAGATCGCCGATCGGCCATAGATGTTCAGTGGCATTCTGGACCAAGTTCTCATGTCCGATCGTACTCTATCCCAAACGGGCACCACATTGCGCTCCCATGCCACATTCGGAACGTCTGTAATAAAGAGGCCCAGGTATTTGAGCCCACCTGCCGCCGTCTTCAGCGTAGACGCCCATGCACCCAGTCCCTCGCTATCCCCCAGCACCCCCAGCTTAGACTTCTGCACGTTTAGATGCAAGCCCGAAACTTCCCCGAAGAGTCGCATTATCTCCAGGACTCTGGGCCCGGATCCATTGAGGGCCGTGAGGAAGAAGAGGACGTCATCGGCATACAATGCAATGCGATCGGACGGGCCCATCTCCCATTCTAGGCCCCATAGCTGCGCGTCCATCCGCACCTACGTTGCCAGGGGTTCCATGGCCAATGTGAATAAGTAGGGTGAGAGAGGGCAACCCTGTCTGGTGCCCCGTCCAATGGGAAAGGGTTTTGACACCGCCCCCGGTACTCTCACCGACGCTGTCAGGTCCGTATAGAGCAAGCTCAGATAAGAGAGGAAGACAGGCCCAAGATTGAGGCGGGGCAGAAGCACCCGGAGGTACACCCAGCTGAGAGAATCGAATGCTCTATCCATGTCCGCTAGAAGAAGTGCCGTTGGGATCCCAGCGGCACGGGCCGTCTCCACCACCACCTGCGCCCGGCGGATATTGTGTCTTGTTGCCCTATGGGGCATAAACCCCGCCTGATCCGGGTGAATCAAGTCAGTGATATATGGGAGGAGGTGGTTGGCCAGGGCCTTAGCCAGAATCTTCGCCTCAAAGTTTAAAAGGGAAATTGGCCTGTATGAGGAGTGATGTTCAGGGGGTCTCCCGGGCTTGCAAAAAACTACAATTTTGGCATGTCGCCAGTCCCCCGGGAGGCGACCGCACTCCTTGGCGGCCTCTAGTGCCTGTCTATAACGCCCCTCCAGTTGGAGATGAAAGGTTTTCATGAATTCACATGGGAATCCATTGGGTCCCGGGGCCTTACCAGTATTCAGTTCCCCAAGCGCAGTGCCCAGCTCCTCCAGGGACAGGGGGAGTTCCAGCTGATCACGGCTCTCATCCGAGAGCGTACGCGTCTGGAGGTCCGCCAAGAATTTATCAACGTCCTCCGCAGGGAGGATCTCCCGGGGGGCATATAGGTCCGCATAATACTGAGCGAAGCTGACCGCTATGTCTTCAGGGGCCGACATCTGATCCCCCCGTTCGTCCTGAATACCAGGCAGGGTCTGAGCCCGGTAGGTGTGTTGGCAGAGTCTGTAGAGCATGGTGCTGGACTTATCCCCCCATTGATATATCCTACTCTGTGTGGCCAGCCAGAGCTGGCGCGCCTCACCGAGTACCAGGGATGAGTACTCTTGCTGCGCCATCAGGAGCCGCCCCACGACCTCATCTGTTCCGCCCACAGTGCAATCTCTCTCCAGATCACGAACCCTTCCTGCCGCCTCCTCCACCTTTCTACGACGGGTCCTGCGGGCCCCTGCACACCAAGCAATGTCCACCCCCCCGGAGCACAGGCTTCAGTGCCTCCCACTGGGTGGCGGCGTCCACCTCCGGTCTGTCGTTCTCCGCCCAGTAGTTAGAAATGGCTTCCCGTAGGTGTGTGCGATAGCTATCCTGCTGCAGGTGCCACGCCGACTGGCGCCACCGGAAGGGCTGTTGCCTCTTGTCGAACCGCAGATCTAAGGACACAGGGGAGTGTTCCGAGAGACCACGAGGATGCACAGCTGTGGAGGCGACCCTCGTCACCCAGGGGAGCGGTATGAACAAGTAATCTAATCTGGAGAAGGACTTGTGTACTGCCGAGACATACGAATATTTGCGACTCAGAGGGTGCTGATATCGCCAGGAGTCAATCCAACCCATGCCCTGCGCTAGGCCATTAAGTTTCGTCGGTACTGCTGCCTGGGGTTCCCTACCGGGCCTATAGCGATCCATCCGTCCATCCATCACGTCATTCCAGTCACCTCCCACAATCGCCAGAACATCCGGGATATCGGCCCACACCTCAAACAACTTTTCAATAAGTGCCTCTTGCAACGGGGGCGGAGCATACACACTGCCAAAGACCATCAGCTCATCCCCAACCATACCTTTAATAAACACATATCTAGCATGGGCATCGATCCAGTGCTTCTCGTGAACATAAGTGAGCCTGCGATGTACCAGTACCGCTACCCCCCGGGACCCCCTCGCAAAGCCCGCATGAAATACTTGTTGATAGCCATACCTCTGCAAACTGAGGGTCTTGGTGCCCTGGAGGTGCGTCTCCTGTAGGAGGAGAACGTCAGCCCCTTCCCTTTTCCCTAGCCGCAGCACCGCCCCACGCTTTATTTTATCTAGCATCCCACGGACATTCCAACTCACTACTCGTAACATCGCCTGTGGGAGGCCTGACCTTTGGGCGTCAACCATTGTCAATGGGGAGAAAATGCAGAAGCCTGGGCTCACGGAGCCACACACACAAACAATACACTTGCCAAAGTAGCGCAGACACTGTTTCAACCTTACCTACCCCCCCCTTCCCCTCCACCCACCCCCCACGGCCACCCCAACCTCCCCGCCATCCCCAGCCCCTGTCCCCACCCGACCCCCAAACAAGTCCCTCAACTGCCTACCTCCCCCCCCAATACCTCATAGAACACTGAAGTATCAGTCGCGGCATGGGCAGCCTCGGGCCCCAAACAGAGCGCCCAAGGCCAACCATCCCAATGGATCCCAAACACCCACTAACCTAAGAACTCCCCCTTTCCCCCTAACATCTCCCACTCACGTAGGAGGCAGGTAGCCCCTGTATCAGAGCCCCCCGAACCCATCTCATATTTACAGCAATCATTGGAAGAACCAAACTAGTGTGACAGTTTACTCAGCGTTCAGATGTCCATAATGCGAAGCACAGGAGGATCTCTCCCTTCAGCTAGGACAGCTGGTATCCGTAGGTGGGCAGGACCACCCATAGCCCCTCAGCCATCCCCACCCGAGGGGTCCGAGTCAGTGGGCGCACCAGTCCGAGACCCAGTGCTAGAGGCAGTACGCTTCAGAGATCTGGACTTTCTATTTCGTTTGCTTCGGGCGTTTTGATCACTCCGGCTTTGCGAAGAATCACTCGTGTGGCCCGGATCAAGGCCCGGTTGAGCGTGGGGCCTGACTCTCACTGTTTCATCCGTCCACCTGAAGACGTCCTCCATCGTATCGAAAAAGTGTGTCCGGGATTGAAAGACTACTCGTAGGCGGGCGGGGTAGAGCAAGGAGTACTGAATCTTCAGGCCCCGAAGTTTCGCCTTGGCGGCCAGAAAGGAGTGCCTCTGCTGTTGTTCCATCTTGGTGTAGTCGGGAAAGATCATGATCTTGTGGTTTTCAAATAAGAGGGAATCGTTGGCCCTCGCCTCCCGCAGTATAGTGTCTCTATCATGGAAGTTCAGGATTCTGGCGATCACCGGCCTGGGCCGCTCTCCCACCGGCGGCTTCTGCGTCAGGGCCCGGTGGGCGCGCTCAATCACAAAGCAGCGGGATAAGGTATCCGGGGGGAGCCAGCTCTCCAGCCATTGGGAAAGGAAGCGTTCCATGCTGCCCTTTTCACAGCCCTCCGGAAAACCTACGAAGCGGAGGTTATTCCTGCGCGCCCGCCCTTCGGCATCCTCCACACGGAGCGCCAGACCCTTCTGAATGCTCTCCATCGCCGCCATTTTCTGCTTCAGGGTCCCTACATCATCTTCCAGCACTGAGATCCTGGACTAGGTCTCTGTGATGCGCGCCACAGCGTTGCGGAGGTCCTGTCTCAGGAGGGTCACATCCGCCCCAACAGCCCCAATCTTGGCGTTCAGCATGTCCCTGGATTGGGTTATCGCTGCCATGAGCGCCGCATTATCCGGCCCGACCCCTGACCGCCTTGTGCTCCAGGGCCGCCATTCGGTTCCGTGAACTTGTCGATGGGCCCCTGCCTAGCGGGCCCACCCCCCCCTCTGGTCATGGCTAAGTCCTGCTCTGGTATTGCTGCCCCAAAAGCGTTAGCGGATCCTTTGGTGGGGTAACCCACACCCTCAACAGCTGCCAAGGAAGGTTCACTGTTCAGGCACTGCCACAGCTGATGCACGCCACACACACACCGCCGCCGTCTATTCCGGGTGGGGGGGAAGGGCCACTCCACAGGTCCCGGCAGACCCCCGCAGGCCGAGCCCCAGCGTGTATGTGGTCTACCGGAGACACCTCACCCTATGAGTGCACCGCCGCAGCTTGGGCGCGTCCACCTCAGGAGCCCCCACAACAGTCCGGGGTATCTCAGGCCCGCAGTTAGGTCCGGCAGCCTGCCCAGGGTCCCAATGCAAGTCCAAGCCGGTCCCACCGGGCCCTTCCGCCCCTCTAGCCATCACTACCATGCGTGGGGGGGGTTTCCCAGGAGGGAGGCACTCACTGTTCGACGGTCTCCTCCGCAGGGCCGGCGCCAGGTCCACACCAGGGCTGCAGTAAGCATGGGCGAATTTTGCGGATCTCGCGTTCGCGAATTTTGCGGATTTGCGGATTCGCAATCCGCAAAATCCGCGAATTCCCGCGAATTTGCGGATTTTTTTTTTTTTTTGTGTTCGCCCGTGTTTCTGCCAGTTCGCGAGGGTTTTTACAATTTCGCAATTTGCGAACTTACCTGTCGGGTCGCAAGTTTTGCGAACTTGTTGTTTCTACATGTCCAGCCTGTTTGGGACACTCTTCTTCATCACTGCCACTCTCTGTCACCACTGCCACTCTCTGACTACTCATGCCACCCTCTGGCCCACCCATGCCACCCTCTGTTTCATCACCACACCCTCTGGTTGTCCAGTGTACATTATTTTCGGCAAAGCAAAGCACACCTTCCCTGCCTCAAGTGACCTGAATTAATTTGGGGCTGATTAATGTGTCACAGAATATTTTTTTAGCTGGCACCTGCTTCCTTAGTGCGCCCTGATTAGTGATCTTTTGCACTTGCTAAGTGCTTTCATTGTTGCAAAATTAGTTACAACACCTGCCCTGCCCCAACTGACAATAATGAATTAGGGGCTAATTAATGTGTCACTGAAAGAATTTAAAGTTCCAGCCTGGCACCTGCTTGTCTGCTCCTTTAGCTGTAAATCAGGACCTTTGTGGCATACAGTTAAGGTCAGAGCAGGGTCACACAATAGTTGCAAGCAGGCAACCGAATTCTGGAGGGCCCCCTCAGGAAGCAATACAAAGAATCGTTACAAATCATGAGGTTGACCTTTTGCACCTGCTCATTGCTTTTGCTTTTGCTGAAATCGTTTTGCGGTTTTTTTCGCGCTATTCGCGGGGCGCGGCGTCGTGCGAAACCGACCGCGGAAGCCGCCAATTCGTGCGAATGAGCATTTTATTTTTTTGCGGCTTGTTGTTTCGCGAGTTTTTTTGCAGTATTCGCGAGCCGCTTGCAGCGCAACACGCGAATTTACCCCAAGGTCGAGTACGGGCGCGGCCATTTTGTTTGCGTGACGTATTTCCGTTTCCGCCCGCTATGTATAATCTCGCGCAGTAAGCGCATTGCGAGTAGAGGTTCGCACGAGATCGCGCGGGAAATCTAGAGGTTCGCACGAGATCGCGAGGAAAATCTCGCGCGAACTGACTTTCGCGCTCGGAAACGGGCGCCGGCCATCTTGTTTTTCATTCATTTCCTGTGTCTGGGCATGGTGTTTAATCCTCTTGATATCTTTCCCATCCTTTGCTTGTTTTCAGTTTTTTTTTTACGATTTTGCTTCTTATCTATCCCTCTCTTTTCCTAGCTGTATATTTTTGTCTTTTCTGCTATTTTTCTTTACTTTTAAACTACTTTTGTAAACTCTTTTCTTTTCTTCTTCCCTATCCTATTCTTTCTTAATTTTCTACTTCTTCCTACCTTACCTGCCCAGACCATGGTCAAGCCAGGCGCCGTGAAGCTGCCCAGGCACTTGAGGGCCGCAGCGGCGGCGGGGAGTAGTGCTGGACCCAGTGGCAGGACAGCAGGCGTGAGATCGAGGGGGGAGCAGGTGACGCGCCGGGAGATATTCAGCCCGGAGGAAGTGGGCGCGCTGGTGTACTTTGTCCAGCGCCGCCTGCCCAGGACCATCGCGGGAGGCGGCAGGATCGCGGCCGGCGGCTATAACATGCGGGAGCGCCGGAAGCGGTGGGAGAAGGTGTGCTGGGCCATATCCCACCTCTACGGGGTCCAGCGCACCTACAGCCAGGTCACCCATCGCTGGACGGACCTCCTGGACCGCGAGCGCGACCTGCTGGACCAGCTCGGCTTGGAGATCCCCGGCCTTGGTGAGTAGTAGTAGCCATTGGCATTTAATCACTCACTACTATGATGTTTTCTCCTGCTCTGTGTTGTTGTATTGCAAATATTTGTTTTTTACATGGAGCAAGCCAATAATGCCGCTGATGACGATTACATTGTAGTTAAATTATATTTCAAAATCTTCTGTGCATTTCAGGTGCACTGCTCTCCTTCTCAGTGGGGTTGCTACTATGCTTATTTGTTTTCTATTTCGTGGTCTCATTGGCCTGAGTAACTATTATGTATGAGTGTACTTAACAGAACTGCGTAATGCTAGACACTAGGGGGCAGATTACATTTACAAGCCCCTTGCGCCACGTTTACGTTGCCTTGCGTGACGCAACAGCGGCGTAAACGTGCCGCATCCCTGCAAGTCATTTACAGCATGACGCATCTAGGGAGATGCGTCACGTTATAAAGCCATGGGCCTGCACCACAATGGGTGCGTTCCTAGTACGCAGGGTGGGCGGTCCAGCGGCTGTGCGCCTCGCAAAATTGCCTGCGTGAAATCTACAAGATTTAACGCAGGCACTTCTGCGCCGCTGCTACGTCAATTCAATTCCTTATGTCTGCTCGAAGCAGGCGAAAGGACTGACACAGCATGTAAAGTATTGGGTGGCCCTGAGCATTACTGGAGTTGCATTGCGTTGGCGACGTGACTCCAGCGATGCGCCGCTCTTACGTGACGAGATGCGTCACGCAAGTGCCTACCCTTGCGCCAGGGCGCGCCGCATTGTAAATGAGGCACATCTGCCGTGTCGCAAGGGTAGTTTTGCGTGACGCATTTGATCTGGCGCATCTCTGGAGATGCGCCAGAACGCGTAAGTAAGTATGCCCCTAAGGGGCAGAATTGCAATTACCGTCGCATCCCTGCAAAGTAGCAGGGATGCGCCATTAATTGTGCGGCCCGCTACCACCACCAAACATGGTGCGCCGTATTTGCAATGCGGCGGCGGCGCCCCATGGGCCCAAAACGTCACCGAAGCTTTACTGCTGGAGTTGCGTCGCAACGATGGCGCAGCTCCATCAATGCTCTGGGGTACCCTATCTCCCCAATGCTGGGTCAAGCCGTACGTCTGCTTCAAGCAGGTGCAGGGTTTGTGTGACGCATCATTGTCCTAAAGGTGACTGATTGATATTTTGTAGATTTCCCTCAGCCACTATTAGGATGTGTTCCAGCGCAGGAATGCCCTCCCTTGCGCCGGAACGCCCCCTGATGGCGCAGGGCTTTATAACGGGATGCATCTCCCAAATGCGTCACGTTGTTATAATATTATACGCCGCACCATGGCGCCCTTTTTTGTTTAGCTGCTGCGTCACAAAAGTCACGCAAGAACGGCGCAAAAGAGCCGCAAGGGCTTAAATCTGCCCCTTCCTTTGTAACCCTGACAATAAGAAAAATAGTGGCGGTGGATTGATAGTTTGAATATTTAAATGACTGGTAATGTAGCAGGCAACTGTTAGTGTTGTCACTGATCTGACTGAAATCACAATGGAGTTTGTCTGTCACTTTGCGTCTTGCCTGCGGACTGCTGCCTGCCAGTCCTAGGTGAACGTTTCAGTACTTTGTTTAGTGAGTTACGTGACTTTCGAAGTCACAGGTCCGCATATAAATGAAAAGTAACCATAATCAATATAATTTCGCAGAAATATTTTGTTATTGTTCTTTTGAAATGTTTGATTTGGTTGACATTGACAAGCAACAATCATCCATGTTTTCTGTTCTTTCTTTCATGTTGTACGTCAGCTCCCCCCAGGGGCGAGAGGAGGACACAGGAGCAGCAGGCGGCGGATGCTGTTCATCAACAGGGCCAGGATCGGGCAGGCGAGGGCTCCTCTGCTGGCCCCAGTAAGTTTTCATTTTAGACTAGTACCTATTTTTCCTAGCGTTCCTCATTTGACTTTTTTCAAAATTGTCTTTGCTCTTCTTGTAGACTGTATCTAAATTCTTATCCTGCCTCTACTATGACTCCCTGTGGTATTACTAGATTATTCTTATTAGTCTGTCTGTGTAGCTAACTAAGATTGCACGGTTGGCGAAACTCCCATGATTCTAGTCAGCAATAGCTCTATCAACTTAGTGCAGTCCTCTGGGATTGTCCATAATGTCTTTTGAAGTGTTCTATCTGGACTCATGCTTGCAAAAATTGCAAAACCTTTCGCTCAGTCACTCTAGTCTGGACCAAAAAACACAGATTGTATTTAAGTTTAAAAGCTTTATTAAAAGTAAACACATTTATTAAAATGAAGTCATAATAAAACTAAACGTTTAACTGATAATGGAAAAGTGGTTAGTGCTGACGATTAATTGAAGACATTTCTTGTGGTCGAGCCGAGCTCTCACCTGGTTTCAACTTGATCTTGTTGTTAGAAGTCCATCTTCTGTCTGTGTGGAGAAAAATGGTGCGTGTTAAAAAAACAGCCTTCATCAGTTGTGCCAAAAAGTGCAGCAAGACAACCTTCCCTGGAAAAAGGGACATTTTTTTTTTAACTTTAACGACAGTCACAAATTACATTGTTTTCACATGTCTTCATTCCTAGACCAAATACTAGTGACTGCTTTATTCTAACATTCTTAAATGTACTTTGTAGGTGGAACATCTGGTGGCGGGGCCAGTGTGGAGGTGGTGGTGCTCGACACCGAGGCGGAGGGCGAATCGGGCGATGCTTCAGGGGAGGAGGCGGCGGCGGCAGCTGTGAGAGTTGAGACGGTGGTGGTGGCGGCCAGAGGTAAGCTCTTATATATTCCTTACTTATTGAGATTGAAGACTAGCTGGGAAGGCAAGAATATGAGATGCATGGCTGGGTGAATGATGAAGCAATGATGGGTGGAAGGACAACAGCCTGGGTGGGTGACACAGAAACTGTATGTGTCCATATACCTGGATCATGCTACTATCTGACTCTTAGATAGCATATGTGTATCTAGAGCAGGGGTACTCCTAGTACGGCCCGCGGGCCGGTGGTGGCCCGGCAAGCCTTCGTTGGCGGTGCGCTGACCTTGCAGACAATCACTGCTCCCCCGGCCCCCACAGAGCAGAGGCTTTTTTGTATTTCACCTGTTAGCGCCCCTGCATCTCCACTCTGACAATCACTGCTCCCCCGGCCCCCACAGAGCAGAGTGGAGATGCAAGGCCACAAAGAGGTGAAATAGAACTAAGCCTCTGCTCTGTGGGGCCGGGCAAGCAGTGATTGTCAGGGTGGAGAAGCAGGGGCGCTAAAACAAACAAAGCCTCAATAATATGTTAATGGTCTTTTAAAGACCTGTTAAGTACTTTGGTGTTGTTGTCTGTGTGTGCGCGTTGAGGAAGCGGTCTCAACCCGGGCTGAAGGCTGACACAGATAGACACACACACAGTGAGATGACAGAGGGAGAGGGAGGGCAGGAGGGAGAGAGAGATGGAGGGAGGGCAGGAGGGACAGCAGGAGGGAGAGAGATGTATGTAAATGCTGGGTCTGGTGGCTCAGTGGATGAGGGCATCTGCTGCAGGGACCTGTGTGCAACCTCATGGTCACAAGTTATCGTTTTGCTTTAGCCCCGCCCCCTCTGACTCCGCCCCCACCAGTGCGGCCCTCGGCCCCAAACTACACTGTAAATGTAGCCCCTGAGAGAAAGTTTGTGAGTACCCATGATCTAGAGAGAGTAGACGGTCAGTGGATGAAGTAAGTGTAACTTTGAAGAGCATGTAACACTAACACTGCACCCGCACGTCCGTTCCAGTGTAGGAAAGGCAAGGAAAAGAACTTTTAATTTTGTCCAAATACTACCATAAATAGTAGCAGTAGTTTGTATTGCAAGCACTGCATAGATCCGGTTATTATGGTGGCCACTCCCTACCTCTCTTAATAAGTTTAGTAGTACTCAGTCATTCATGTGTGGATGTATCACTGCCTGTCACTCAATAAAAAGCAAAGCACCTAAAGTCATCCCATATATAAGCAAAAACATCCCATGTGAAGTGATAGATAATCAGATTATTTATCTTCTTCAATTTTCCATTTCTAGTACTCATTTCCACTGTAGGGTGAAAGTTAAATTAATTAAGCAGTAGCCCTTGAGTTGTAACAGAGTATTCTCAGTGCCACCCGTAATAGAAAAGTAAGAGATTCACCACCTGCATGTACTGGACGGGTACAGTAACGCAACGGCAACGCAAGTCTAGGTCACTCCTCATGGCGTGCGTCTCTTTTTCTCGGGTGCAAGTTTACCGCGCTGGCATTATGCCGGCTTGCAGAAAATAACGTACCAATTTTCCAAAACAAGAGACAAGAAGAAGAATAAGACTGGTGTACTTTCATAGTCGACTCCAATGGAAGTCCACAGTGCTCATAGAATTTGTTCCTTAAACTCCCACTAATGTTAGAGCAAGGATGAAGAAGTGTGAGGTTAGATAGATACTGGCCTCAATAGTTATGTAATGCGCTTGCAAGTTGCTAGTTGTACTGCAGCACACATTTCTGCTGAATGATTGAGTTAATCTTAAAGAGCATTGGTTACAGACTATGTCTTTCTTTCTTCATATAGGTTCTCCTTCCAAACGAACAAGGAGGAAGGAGCTGGCTAGAGCGGCCCGGCAACGGAGAATCGAGGCCACTGTTGCGGAATATCGGCGGCTGGTGGCCCTGGAGGACGTGGAAAGTGTGCGGTCGACAACAACGACAACGTCGTCCTCCGTGGCCTCACCGGCTGCCACCGTGACCCAGCACAGTGGTCCACCGAGACTGAGCCGGGCTGCCAAAGGCAAACGCCACCGCCGAGCAGCAAGGCCAACAGCTGCTTCTCACAGGCCTTGCACCTGCAAGGCAGTGAAGGCACGCCTGCGCCGCACCACCCTGATGGTGTCCCGCCTTCAGCAGGAGCTCGCCTTGCTCCGCGAGGAGCATGATGCCCTGGCCCAAAAAGTGAACAGCATCCACCCCTAGTGTCCCTTGCCCCTTTTTTAGAGACTTTTGGGGGGTGGGAATTGGGAGTTGGGTTTTTGGGGACTTTTGAAGGACAATCGTTGGGGTTAGGGAGGGTCTTGCGGGAGATTATTTTGTTAGGGATATAAATATACTTTTTCAAACTTTATCTGAGCATACCTGTTTTTTACTGCTTGCCTGGTGGGTGGGGGTTTAACGTTGACTGTTTTCCTGAAAGTTTAGTTCCATTTTCTTCCTTTAAGTGTAAATGCCCAAATGTTTTCAACACTAAGTGCCTCTCACAGACTAAGTGAAGTGAATCCAAGAGTCCTAGGACTTTAGTAGTACTACCTTCAGGCTCTCGTCTCTCGTACTAATACTCCATTATACCCCCAAACCACCAAACGCTTATCTTACCTGTAATTTGTGTTTGAAAGTAGGGCTAGGCCCAGGGCTGGCTCCACGGGAAACACCGAATAACGTTGGCAATCTTGGTCGGATAAAATTTCCTCATAGCGGTGGTAGTAGTGGTGTGCCACAGTGGCAGTTGCATGCCTATGAAAAAAAAGAAAATGAAATCTGGTTTGTCCTCCTGAGCAATTCAACGGTACAACTGAGAATATAGCAGGTGACAGAAGTACAGTAGAGCAGTGCCACATTGTAGCCTAACAAATGGTAAAGTATAACTACTAATTCGGTTGAAGTTCTTTCACATTAGCAATGGTTCTTTGTCAAGCAGAGTAAGAATATATCATCGACAACTGTGGAAAGAAAGAATGCGACAGTACAGGGCCTGTGTGGAATTATTGATAACTATATTCAACATAAGGTCTCTGTAGCCAGATACCCGAGAGCCTTGCTGGTCACTATAAATCCATTCACAACAACACTCAATGGGGTTGGTCTGGAAGGTGTCACGTTTACTCCCCGTGATCCAGTCGATGCAAATATGGTTCCACCTCCAAATGTCACCAACACCCAGAAGTGTAAACACAGGGTGTTCGAGGCATTAGGCGAGGGAGAAAAATAACAAACTAAAATAAAAAATGTGGGATGGGTAAAGGTAGGGTCAGCAGGGAAAGGATACCTGTAAGAGAAGACAAGACAGGCATCAGTGAAGTGATGTCCTAACATACAAGGGTACTCTCATATAGTCTCACTAAATAGTCTGCAAGTCTCCCGCCTACTCATGGGAAATGTAGTTTCATAGTACGGTAGGCGCTTAGGGGCTGCGTAACCTGACAGAAGGTATAGTAGATAGAAAAGGAGAAATTGCTTTTTTTCTAGGTGTCCCCTCACTCACCAGGGTTGCCCCTTGGTGACATGCTTCATCATTGGGGCCATCCCAGTCCTCTACGGCCTGGGGCGTGCTGCGACTTGCGAATTACGTAGGAGCACTTACAAATGACTATGTGTGGTGCAGATAGTGGAGTGGACTAAGTGATGTGTTAAGGGATCAATGTAGAAGCCGAGAGAGAGCAAAGAAATGCAGTCACAGTCAGAGAAAAAGGCAAGGGATACTGTATCTATGTGTGGTTGTAGTGGTCCTGTTGGAAGTGGTAAGTAAGTTGCCCGCAGAAAAAAAATCCTCCTATTAGCGGCACTCCTCCATTGCAGCCGACGCTTCGTCCACCGATGTTGGTCACCAGAAGACACCCTGTCCACTGCCTGCCTGATGCTGAATTGTGGCTCGCTACTGTGAAGCCTGACTCCATCCTTTTTTCCCCATTGCAGAGACTGAAACCCGGCCTGTAATTATTCAACGAAAAACAGGAAGTGATATAATATTACAACACCACTGATAAATAAATATAAGGTATGTAGGCTGTGGAGTGCAAAAAGTCACAATTTGTTTTTCCTAGTAGACAGACAGTACAATGTTTTTGAAAGTGCGTACTCTGAGTCACCTTTTGAAGGATAAGTAAGTATGGGCAAATTAATGTAGCGGATCTTGCCCCTCAAGCTAGGTGTACTGTAAACTGTGTTTTAGAACAAAAATAGATCTTCCTAGCAGTGCTCCCACCCAAAAAACGAGGCCTAGCAGAAAACTGGAGACAAAACTTACTTTGAAAGTAAAAGTAGGCCGAAGTACCCTAATTACCCATTACCCCCCGTGGATTGTATTCAAACCACTTGCAAGCAACCAAGCAAAAGTAGCCATAGCCAGCATCGCTCCAAGACTCGAAATCCCCCCCACTCAAACACATGCAATAGAAATACTGCTAACCCTAACGAACCCTAAGTTAAGAATAGTGGCAAAGGCTTTCTTTAACTATGCCAAATCCCCCCTTTCCCACCATGGATTTTCTTCAAATGACTTGCAACCAAAATTACACATTCTCACGAGTGCTCTAAGACCCCAGAACTCAGTTTGAAAAATCTAGAACACCCCGATACACATGCAATCCTGGTGCTAGGGCTAACCCTAACGAACCCTAAGTTACAAAAAGTGCCAAAACTAAAGGCTTTTCCGCGCGGATTTTGTCCCAACCACTTCTACCCGGTATTAGACCTTCCCAGGAATGCCCCAAGACCCGGCAACCCACCCGCCAAGAAGCATAACACCCCCAAACAGGCCAAAAGAAAAATCTCATACTTGCAATATTTCTGGGCCTTCGGTCCAAACGCGCTGCGTAGCTAGGCCATAAGTCGGGGTTGGCACGACGGATTTCCTGAAAAGCAAATGCAATCAAGATTAGAGTGTCCCAGCAGTGCTCCCAGACCACGAAACTCACCCGCAAACAGACGGAACCCCCCCTAAGAGCACCTCAAAGGCAAGCAAGTCATCAAAAACACAAAAAAAATTCCGCCTGGGATTTGGTCCAAAACACTTTTATCCGGTATTAGAGCTTCCCAGCAATGGCCCCAGAGCCGTCAACCCAGGAGAAAACGAGTAGAAGACCCCCAAACAGCCAAAGAGCAAAAGTACAAAAATGGGGACTTAGTCACTTTTTCACAAATTTCCCAAATCACTCCGCGCGCGCTCTGCAGCTAGGCCCTAAGTCCCCTCAGCCACCATGGATTTGCTTCAAACCTCTTGCAAAGTAAAGTATATATAGCCAGCAGTGCTCCCAGACCACGAAACTCACCCGCAAACACCAGCAAGCCCCCCAAACAGGCCCCCGAAAACGCTACATAGAGCAAAATGTCTGAAATAGCCCAAAAAAAAATCGGCCTGGATTTTGTCCCAACCACTTCTACCCGGTATTAGACCTTCCCAGGAATGCCCCAAGACCCGGCAACCCACCCGCCAAGAAGCATAACACCCCCAAACAGGCCAAAAGCAAAATCTCATACTTGCAATATTTCTGGGCCTTCGGTCCAAACGCGCTGCGTAGCTAGGCCATAAGTCGGGGTTGGCACAACGGATTTCCTGAAAAGCAAATGCAATCAAGATTAGAGTGTCCCAGCAGTGCTCCCAGACCACGAAACTCACCCGCAAACACCAGCAAGCCCCCCAAACAGGCCCCCGAAAACGCTACATAGAGCAAAATGTCTGAAATAGCCCAAAAAAAAATCGGCCTGGATTTTGTCCCAACCACTTCTACCCGGTATTAGACCTTCCCAGGAATGCCCCAAGACCCGGCAACCCACCCGCCAAGAAGCATAACACCCCCAAACAGGCCAAAAGCAAAATCTCATACTTGCAATATTTCTGGGCCTTCGGTCCAAACGCGCTGCGTAGCTAGGCCATAAGTCGGGGTTGGCACGACGGATTTCCTGAAAAGCAAATGCAATCAAGATTAGAGTGTCCCAGCAGTGCTCCCAGACCACGAAACTCACCCGCAAACACCAGCAAGCCCCCCAAACAGGCCCCCGAAAACGCTACATAGAGCAAAATGTCTGAAATAGCCCAAAAAAAAATCGGCCTGGATTTTGTCCCAACCACTTCTACCCGGTATTAGACCTTCCCAGGAATGCCCCAAGACCCGGCAACCCACCCGCCAAGAAGCATAACACCCCCAAACAGGCCAAAAGCAAAATCTCATACTTGCAATATTTCTGGGCCTTCGGTCCAAACGCGCTGCGTAGCTAGGCCATAAGTCGGGGTTGGCACGACGGATTTCCTGAAAAGCAAATGCAATCAAGATTAGAGTGTCCCAGCAGTGCTCCCAGACCACGAAACTCACCCGCAAACACCAGCAAGCCCCCCAAACAGGCCCCCGAAAACGCTACATAGAGCAAAATGTCTGAAATAGCCCAAAAAAAAATCGGCCTGGATTTTGTCCCAACCACTTCTACCCGGTATTAGACCTTCCCAGGAATGCCCCAAGACCCGGCAACCCACCCGCCAAGAAGCATAACACCCCCAAACAGGCCAAAAGCAAAATCTCATACTTGCAATATTTCTGGGCCTTCGGTCCAAACGCGCTGCGTAGCTAGGCCATAAGTCGGGGTTGGCACGACGGATTTCCTGAAAAGCAAATGCAATCAAGATTAGAGTGTCCCAGCAATGCTCTCAGACCATGAAACTCACCCACAAACAGACGGAACCCCCCCTAAGAGCACCTCAAAGGCAAGCAAGTCATCAAAAACACAAAAAAATTTCCGCCTCGGATTTGGCACAAACCACTTTTAGTGCTTCCCAGCAATGGCCCCAGACCCGTCAACTCACCTGCAAAGAGGTAGAACAACACCCCCACAAGTGCTGAGTCTTTCTTCATTGGGCGTAAACCAGCCCTCTGCTTTGATGGAAATAGGAGTCTGGAGGAGGAGGATAGAGGAGCATGTTCTTCTGAACTTGTGAACCTGAGGAATGCAGACTGCGGCACCTTCAAATAAATTAGCAAACAAGTGAAGACAGTTCTGCTGATGGGCTTGTCTTTGTGATAATCTGATTAAAGTTTGAATTATATTAACTGTGCACAACAAAGAAAGACAGACACACAGGAATAAAAGTGAATAAGGATGAAAAAGAAAGTTATTGATTCGTTGTCTCATTTTCAGGGCTCGAAGTCGGAATCACGGTCCAGGAATAAGAATAAGGCTTCGTCATCATACTCTGCGAATTCAGCCCGGGTGAGGTCAGTGCCACCTGACAGAGTAGAAATTCCCTCATCTATGGTGCTGGCCACCTCCTCTTCATCCGGCACGCTCTCTCGTACTCTTATATCTGGTGGTATGAGGTGCTGATTCATCTTGATCATTGTTAACCTCTCCACATTTTTGGGCGAGAGGCGGCTCCGTTTGGGAGTTACAATCCCACCAGCCGCACTGAAAACCCGTTCAGAAGACACACTTGCGAGTGGGCAAGACAAGTAGTTTAAAGCCAGGTTGGTGAGCTGTGGCCACAATTCTTTTTTCCCATGCCAATACGCCAATGGGTCAGAATTAACATAGACCTCTGTGGAGTCATTCAGATAGTCCTTCACCATCGACTCAAGGTCCTCCTCCAAGGTTCCTCCACTTTGCGTAGCTCTTGCTGTGCCTCTGGCCTTTTGAGAACCAAACCCACGCAGAGCTAGCCAATCCTCTTCAGCCTCCAATGTTTCTGCTGTCTTTCGTGCAGATGATGCGGTTGCCGGTGTCTTTAACGGCTGAGAGGTCACTTGTGCCACAGCCACAGGTGCAGAAGTGGATTGTTTTGACTGGGGATGGCCTGCTGATGTACTGCCATTTCCTTCAATTTCCAGCCGTTCTGTTTCAAACTTCTTGGCTGACAAGGCTAGCCAACGTTTGTACTTTGTAACATCTTCATCAGCAAAAGCAAAGAATGCTCTGCCTGCCAGCGCCTTTTTGTAGCGTGGATCCAGAATAGTAGCACAAATGTAATGCTGTTCTGAGTGGATCTTTTGAAGACGTTCATCACCTTGTAGGAGCTCTAATAATTGCTCAGCCAGAAGCAAAGAAGAGCCTTTCTTTTTGTCATCTTTTCGAAACACAGAACACACCTCCTTCAGTTGGTCCTCCAGCATGTACAACAATGGGATAGCTTTTCCCAAATTAGAGTCCTCCTTGCTGACTGCACGCGTGAAGACCTCAAAAGGACGAAGCATGCGTGTTAGGCTTTCAACTATGTTCCATTGCGGCCCACCCATCCTCAGCTCCTCTATACCCTCTTTCAAGAAATATTGATCGAGTTGCGTATACTGCTCATACAGACGCTCAAGCATGTAGAAGGTTGAGTTCCAACGTGTTACCACCTCCTGGATGAGTGCTTTCACTGGCATTTGACATTGATATAGCATGCTCCTCAGCTGCTTGCGGGCCTTAAAAGAATGCCTGAAATGCTTGCAAATTTTTCGGCAGTTCTCCAATACACTGCACGCTGCACTGTCTTTATTACCCAAGAATTTTTGGACAACCAGGTTTATACAGTGCGCCAAACACGGCACTCTGAAATAGTAACCGTCCCTCATGGCCTTAACTATATTGGAGCCATTGTCCGTGGAAACATAACCAACCTTGCGTTTTAGTGGGGACAGACAGTTAAGGACCTTTGTGTTAAAGACATCCAAAATGTTTTCTGCTGTGTGACGTTTCTCCAAACCAAACATGGCTAGTGTTGCATGTTTCCGAGCACCTTTAAAAACAGTGTTAGTGTCAACACCTGAGTTTAGCTTTGCTTTAGCCCCTGAAAAAGAGACCCAGTGTGCAGTGATGCACATGTAATCAGCGCCTGCGCCACTGGTCCACATGTCTGTTGTCAGATGTATAGTGTGAACAGCACTCTTCTGCAAAGCTGCCCCAATCGCCTTCAGAACATCTTCATGTAGTGCTGGAACCGCAACTCGGGCAAAATAGAACCGGCTAGGAACCTTCCATTTAGGGCAGAGCACTGCCACTAATTCTAGAAAACCAACCCCTTCGACAAAAGAAAAAGGGAGAAGGTCCAGAGCTAGCATTTTAGCCAGCTTAGTGTTATACAGACGGGTCATTGGGTGGTTGCGTTCATATTGCGCTTCTGTAAACAACATCTTTTTAATGTTGCCCTGGACCAATGATTTACGGGATGATGATCTCTTCGACCCAGTTACGCTCGCTGATGAACTTTTCCGCATTGATGTCTCACTCTCTCCCACACTCTTAGTGTGGCTCCCATGGGGTGTGCTGCTGACATGGGAACTGGGTGTAAGTGAAGTGTTTGGATCGTCTTCTTCTACCTCCTCGTCATCAGCAGATGACAAATCAACGTTTTCATTACGTGCAATTCCGGCTTTCTTGACCGCCTCTAGGTGCGGAAACCATTCGAGAGGGTGCCTTCTCTCAAGATGACCTCTCTGGCCTCCGGTACCATAGTTAGAACCAAGCTTACCACGACTATATCGAAGCTTACAAAGGCTACAAATGGCTACGTTTGCCTTTTTTGGGCAAACACTAAAGAAGTCCCAAACTGGAGACTTGAAATGTCTTCGGGGGCCGCCGCCGGAGGAGGCGTCGATACTGGTGGTGGTGGTCCTGCTGCTAATGACAGATGAAGTGGAGGATGTGGATTGCCGAACTTCAGTACGTTTTGCACTTTCACCACCACGAATTGAGGTCGAGGACGAGGTGGGTACCTTCTTGCGAGGAAGAAATATGGAAGCGGTAGGTTTTGGTGTACTACTTAACTCCAAATCTAATGATTCCATTTCCATTGCCTCCTCGCCGACATCATCATCACGCTCAGCAGCTTCTCGGGATAGGGTCAAAATGTCTCTTTGCTGCATGCCCGGTGGGGCTGCAGTGACCTTTGTGATGACTGCCTCGTCGTCATCGTGAGAGGCTTCATCACCAGCAGTATCTGTCACTTCTTGTTGAGCCTCATCACACTCCATAGGTTTGAGTTTTTGGACGACCTTCCTTTTACGCTTAGGTACCGGTGGCAGATCATGGTGTGCCTCTGCCTCACTGTCAGACCGCAGTTGTCCTGGTTCCCAAGACAGATCACTTGCACCAGAACGAGGTGGGCTTGAAGAAGATGTAGACACCCCCCTTGATCTTTTCCTTGCTAGGGATGTGGAAGACAATGAATGATCATCAGGAGGAGTGGCTTCCAATGATACCTCAGCTTCATTGTCGATTTCCAAATGTGCCCCTACTTCGGGAGGAACAACTATTGTGGGCACTTGTGAACGTCCATGCACCTTTGCTTGCGCATCTCCTTTTGCTGCCTCTCCTTCCACATGTACTTGGGCGTGTACTTGCACATGGTGTTGTTGTTGCGGCTGTGGTTGTTCAACACTTGTCAGATGAGTTACAACAACCTGTGTTGATTCAGGGACATTGCTGCTACTTTCTTGCGATGAGCCAACATCACTGGTCGATGGTGATTGGAGAAGTACACTGACTGCCTCTGAAGCACTCAAGGGCTTTGACTTAAGTTGGCGTGGTGGTGGAGGCACTGAACCCAATGGAGCAGGGGTGCTGCTCTCAGGTTGGTCCCCAGCAGATCCTGCTGCTGCAGGCGTACTTTTTTTTTTGCTCCCAAAAAAAGTGGTGGGTGGCACACCAGCCTCCTTGGTAACTTGCTTCTTCTGCTCCTTACTAGCAACTTTCTTGCTAGAGGAGCTACGGAGAAGTTTCTTTGGGGCCATCTTCTTCAGAGCAGGTCAGACAGCAGGCCGCAGTTGCACGAATTGTAGAGTTGTCTGAGGCCAGACGTGACGTCGCGTGACGTTATGCTGCACACACACACCGCTGCAGGACTTCTTCCTGGCACTGGTGGTTCTCTTGAGTCTTGTGCACCTAAAAAAAATGGAAGACAGAGGAACATCAGTTCAGTTATAGAGCACAAAAAAATCGAAAAACACTGCAAAATCAGCACAATCCCAATCCATCCATGCCCTCCATAATGTTTAAATTCAAGACAACCCACAGAAAGACTAGGCCCATGCAAGACTCACTACCCCTGGGCATAAATAAAGGTTGAAAAGTAGGCAAAATGGTTGGAGGCCTAACAACAAAGCCTGCATTCAAAATGGCCACTTGCCTGCCAGCACATGGCCAGTGCCTGTAGCTGCACTCAAAATGGCCACCAGCCACATGGCATGTCCCTCCCCATGAACACCCCCAAAAATCGAAAAACACTGCAAAATCAGCACAATCCCATTCCATCCATGATGTTTAAATTCAAGACAGCCCACAGAAAGACTAGGCCCCATGCACCACTCACTACCCCTGGTCAAGGCCCCAACAACAGGTCAAAAATCGAAAAACACAAAATTTTACAAAAAAAAAAAATCGAAAAACACAGAAAAATCAGCACAATCCCAATTCATCTATGGCCTCCATGATGTTTAAATTCAAGACAACCCACAGAAATACTAGGCCCATGCAAGACTCACTACCCCTGGCATAAATAAAGGTTGAAAAGTAGGGGAAATGGTTGGAGGCCTAACAACAAAGCCTGCATTCAAAATGGCCACTTGCCTGCCAGCACATGGCAAGTGCCTGTAGCTGCACTCAAAATGGCCACCAGCCACATGGCATGTCCCTCCCCATGAACACCCCCAAAAATCGAAAAACACTGCAAAATCAGCACAATCCCATTCCATCCATGATGTTTAAATTCAAGACAGCCCACAGAAAGACTAGGCCCCATGCACCACTCACTACCCCTGGTCAAGGCCCCAACAACAGGTCAAAAATCGAAAAACACAAAATTTTACAAAAAAAAAAAATCGAAAAACACAGAAAAATCAGCACAATCCCAATTCATCTATGGCCTCCATGATGTTTAAATTCAAGACAACCCACAGAAATACTAGGCCCATGCAAGACTCACTACCCCTGGCATAAATAAAGGTTGAAAAGTAGGGGAAATGGTTGGAGGCCTAACAACAAAGCCTGCATTCAAAATGGCCACTTGCCTGCCAGCACATGGCAAGTGCCTGTAGCTGCACTCAAAATGGCCACCAGCCACATGGCATGTCCCTCCCCATGAACACCCCCAAAAATCGAAAAACACTGCAAAATCAGCACAATCCCATTCCATCCATGATGTTTAAATTCAAGACAGCCCACAGAAAGACTAGGCCCCATGCACCACTCACTACCCCTGGTCAAGGCCCCAACAACAGGTCAAAAATCGAAAAACACAAAATTTTACAAAAAAAAAAAATCGAAAAACACAGAAAAATCAGCACAATCCCAATTCATCTATGGCCTCCATGATGTTTAAATTCAAGACAACCCACAGAAATACTAGGCCCATGCAAGACTCACTACCCCTGGCATAAATAAAGGTTGAAAAGTAGGGGAAATGGTTGGAGGCCTAACAACAAAGCCTGCATTCAAAATGGCCACTTGCCTGCCAGCACATGGCAAGTGCCTGTAGCTGCACTCAAAATGGCCACCAGCCACATGGCATGTCCCTCCCCATGAACACCCCCAAAAATCGAAAAACACTGCAAAATCAGCACAATCCCATTCCATCCATGATGTTTAAATTCAAGACAGCCCACAGAAAGACTAGGCCCCATGCACCACTCACTACCCCTGGTCAAGGCCCCAACAACAGGTCAAAAATCGAAAAACACAAAATTTTACAAAAAAAAAAAATCGAAAAACACAGAAAAATCAGCACAATCCCAATTCATCTATGGCCTCCATGATGTTTAAATTCAAGACAACCCACAGAAATACTAGGCCCATGCAAGACTCACTACCCCTGGCATAAATAAAGGTTGAAAAGTAGGGAAAATGGTTGGAGGCCTAACAACAAAGCCTGCATTCAAAATGGCCACTTGCCTGCCAGCACATGGCAAGTGCCTGTAGCTGCACTCAAAATGGCCACCAGCCACATGGCATGTCCCTCCCCATGAACACCCCCAAAAATCGAAAAACACTGCAAAATCAGCACAATCCCATTCCATCCATGATGTTTAAATTCAAGACAGCCCACAGAAAGACTAGGCCCCATGCACCACTCACTACCCCTGGTCAAGGCCCCAACAACAGGTCAAAAATCGAAAAACACAAAATTTTACAAAAAAAAAAAATCGAAAAACACAGAAAAATCAGCACAATCCCAATTCATCTATGGCCTCCATGATGTTTAAATTCAAGACAACCCACAGAAATACTAGGCCCATGCAAGACTCACTACCCCTGGCATAAATAAAGGTTGAAAAGTAGGGGAAATGGTTGGAGGCCTAACAACAAAGCCTGCATTCAAAATGGCCACTTGCCTGCCAGCACATGGCAAGTGCCTGTAGCTGCACTCAAAATGGCCACCAGCCACATGGCATGTCCCTCCCCATGAACACCCCCAAAAATCGAAAAACACTGCAAAATCAGCACAATCCCATTCCATCCATGATGTTTAAATTCAAGACAGCCCACAGAAAGACTAGGCCCCATGCACCACTCACTACCCCTGGTCAAGGCCCCAACAACAGGTCAAAAATCGAAAAACACAAAATTTTACAAAAAAAAAAAATCGAAAAACACAGAAAAATCAGCACAATCCCAATTCATCTATGGCCTCCATGATGTTTAAATTCAAGACAACCCACAGAAATACTAGGCCCATGCAAGACTCACTACCCCTGGCATAAATAAAGGTTGAAAAGTAGGGAAAATGGTTGGAGGCCTAACAACAAAGCCTGCATTCAAAATGGCCACTTGCCTGCCAGCACATGGCAAGTGCCTGTAGCTGCACTCAAAATGGCCACCAGCCACATGGCATGTCCCTCCCCATGAACACCCCCAAAAATCGAAAAACACTGCAAAATCAGCACAATCCCATTCCATCCATGATGTTTAAATTCAAGACAGCCCACAGAAAGACTAGGCCCCATGCACCACTCACTACCCCTGGTCAAGGCCCCAACAACAGGTCAAAAATCGAAAAACACAAAATTTTACAAAAAAAAAAAATCGAAAAACACAGAAAAATCAGCACAATCCCAATTCATCTATGGCCTCCATGATGTTTAAATTCAAGACAACCCACAGAAATACTAGGCCCATGCAAGACTCACTACCCCTGGCATAAATAAAGGTTGAAAAGTAGGGGAAATGGTTGGAGGCCTAACAACAAAGCCTGCATTCAAAATGGCCACTTGCCTGCCAGCACATGGCAAGTGCCTGTAGCTGCACTCAAAATGGCCACCAGCCACATGGCATGTCCCTCCCCATGAACACCCCCAAAAATCGAAAAACACTGCAAAATCAGCACAATCCCATTCCATCCATGATGTTTAAATTCAAGACAGCCCACAGAAAGACTAGGCCCCATGCACCACTCACTACCCCTGGTCAAGGCCCCAACAACAGGTCAAAAATCGAAAAACACAAAATTTTACAAAAAAAAAAAATCGAAAAACACACAAAAATCAGCACAATCCCAATTCATCTATGGCCTCCATGATGTTTAAATTCAAGACAACCCACAGAAAGAATCAGTCCACCCACCACTGAGTACCCCTGGGAAAAGGCCCCAAAACAGCCCAAAAATCGAAAATCCCAAAATTTTAGTTGCAGCAACTGTAATGCCCCAAACAAACTTACTTGTAAAATTTCTAATCCAACAGTGATCCAAAGAAAGTCAAAAAGGCCTCAAATCCAAAGATCCAGCAGCATCCACAAAAGGTAATCCTTCCAGGTCCACATCCGAATGAAAAGTGACCAGGAGATGGACAAAGCACTGGGAGGAGCCTGCTGAACAGGAACAGGAAGTTGAAGACTATGGGGCACTTCCTTCCTCCCACCCCCCTGCCCCCCTCCCCAAAATGGACTCCTCGCTAAAAAAGTGCAGGCAAATGTCAAACTAAGGAGTTATTCACATAAAAATCATCATTTCTAGAAGGTTTATGCTGCTTGCTGGTGGATTTCTTGTGCAGAATTGCAAATTTATATTTTCGCGCGCCGCATCTCAAATCTCGCAATTTGCGAAGTACCGCGAGACGTGATCTCGCCGTACTCGCGTTGACAAACTCTCGCTGGCAAGCCGCGATGACGTAATCGCGCTCGCCAATTCCCGCGGGATCACACAGCAAGATCCAAAATGGCGCAGCACTCGCAAACTATCGAAAAAAACAACTCGGCAAACGATGATAAACGCCGCGCGCCGCAAAAATTGTATCACCAACGCCGCGCGCCGCCAAAAAAATCCGCTGCGTGCGAATTTGCGGATTTTGCGGGAAATCCGCAAATCTCGCGGATTGCGGATTTCCCGAAAATCCGCAAAATCCGCGAGCGGAACGGATTTTCCGCCCACGCTTAGCGTTTACTGCTTTCTTGTATTTGCTGCTTATTCTTTTTAAAACCCACTTGAGTGTCACGTTTATTGTACTGTTTTAAAATTCTTTCGCGCTGCGGAGCTTAGCGCAGACGCGAATCACTTGCCCTCTAAACAGCTGACGCCACTACCTGGCAGTTACTGAGGCCACGCCCCCTCGAGGCCACGCCCCCTCCCACCTCTCCCCCCTATAAAGCATGTGCATCTGGAGGAAGCGCAGCGGACGAGCGCAGCAGGAGCGCCGTTTGCGCGCCGAAGGCGCGCCTAAGGCAAGCCCTTCTGCGCCCGTCATCACCAAGACATCGCCTCTCGCCAGTCCCCCTGCACAAAATCCTCAGCCTAAAATCTGCTATGAAAGAGAACGTCTCCTCGCATTGAATCCCAGCGCCAGATGCGACAAGCTTGGAGGC